>NW_027397103.1:4055819-4193246 GCF_003265705.2 Callorhinus ursinus | reverse complement strand
GGGGGGGGGGGGGACCGAGGGGAAAGCGGGGTGGGAGGGGGGGCAGGATAAAACCGGGGCAGGGGAGGTACGGTATGTAGCCGAGAGGAACGCGGGGGGCGGGCGGACAGGACAAAACCGGGGGGCGGGGCCGAGGGAAAAATGGGGGGGCGGGCAGGTGAACGGGGACGGGATACAATCCGGGGGGCGGGGCTGCGGGAAAGCGAGGGGGGCAGGTGAGCAGGGCAGGCTAAAAACGGGGGGCTGCGGGGATGAAGAGAAGCGGGGGAGGGATGAAAACGGAGCGGGGGGAGAAACGGGGGGGAGGGGGAAACCGGGAGCGGAAGGAACGCGGCGGGTGACAACGGGGGGTGGGGGTGGGTGCAGGAGGTGTAAGCAGAAAAGGGGGTGCGGCGGGGAGCGAGGCTGAGGGAGTCCGAGGGAAGGGAGCGGAGGACTGTTGAGAGAACTGGGGGCGATGGGGCGGGGAGAAAGCCGGAGGGGCTCGGAACCAGGTGAAAAAGGGGGGAGCGAATAGGAAGGAGACTGTCCCTCGAGAACGAGGACCTGAAGACACCAGGGATCAAGGGAACGGGGCGGGGGACAAAAAGCGGGGGCCGAGGGGCGAATTGGGGGGAGGGGGTCTGGGAACTCCGGAGCCGGTGAGAGGCGGGAGGGAAGGAACGAGCCTGGGGAATAAAATGGGGGCGCTGAGGCCGGGAGCTCAGAGGTTAAATGGGAGCCTTGGTGGAGGAGCCCAGCTCCGGGGTTAGGAATGGTAAGCCGCCAGTTTTTAAAAGTGGGAACCGGAAAAAGACAAACCCGGCGGAAAATGGAGGGTGAAAACGAGCATGTCAAGGTTAAAATGGGCGATGGGAAAGGGGCAGCGGGCCAGACAGAAAAAGGGGGGAATCCAAAAAGAGTGGGGGTCCAAATCTGGACAAACTGGGTAAACATGGGTGTGACCTAGGAGGACGGAAGTTCACGGAAAGAGGTGTTGGGGACAACAGGGAGAGAAGCGACACAGGCAGGGGTACAGTGGGGACTCAGAAACCAGCTTGGATTAAACCCACACATATTCAAAGGGAGGGGCTGGGTGGAAAAGAACGTGGGACACTGTGGTTAAGGTAGGAAGCATGGGTTTGGTTAGAAAGGAAGTAAGTTAAGGTGGAACCGCTGTGATAAAGAGCTGGGGAGCAAGGCCGGAGCAAGGCCAGGGCAAGGAGGAGGGAGCCGGGAGCGAGCCTGGAGGGCAGTAAAGAAAGGGGTGGGAGGAAGAATGACCCAAGAGGGAGACTGACTTGAAGCTTCCTCTAAAAACTGCGGTCTAGGCTGGGCCTACGACAGGAAAGTGGGAGGTCCCGTGAGACATTATGGGGGTTACAATTAGCTGAGCCCAGTAAAGAACTCCCAAGGCCACCCACAACTACAGGACAGCTGATAGAATTCATCTTTTCAGCCAGCCCAGCAGCAGATCCAGGTTCTCCCTGAAGACCTGCTACCCTAACTCTTTAATGTTAGAAAGCGTGCAGTCTGACCAAAAAGAGGCATCCGAAGGGAGGGGGGACAAAATGGAAGAACAAGTTTCTCAAGGAGATCAGGAAAGGTGCAGGAGTCTCACGTGAGAGAGTATCTACAGAGAAAATGGCGATGAAAACGCTTTCGTTACCAACACAGGGAAAGCTAGTAAAAAAAACTGGGGGAGGCAAACCCATTTCTCCAAATCTTTCAGTTTACTAATCAAGTCTAAATCAAGATCATTAAAGCATTTATTTAAAAATAACTTTATTCCATAATCTTTTTAAAAAAAACTCATTATAACCTCAGAATAAATTTCTCTGACTCCCCTGCCCCCCCCCAGCACACCAAATATTAAAATGTCAATAATGCAGAGGGATCTGCTAATTTTTCTTCGCAGCAGTTCCTGGTCAGTCCCACGGTGAGAATTACCAGTTGGCACTTACTGCATCACAATAAATTTTACCTAGCAAGGATGATTTTCTGACTTTCGGTGCATCTTCCATCGTGGGTTGTCTGCAGTCTTAGGGCGTATATGTGCTTGTGAGAATTAGAACTAATATCAAAGCCACAGGATTGCCTGAGCCCTTCCCCAGTGTCCCCTTCTGAAATGTCCGTTGTGGTAGCCGTTAAGGATTTACTTCCTGGTTCTGATAAGTGGATCTTGGAGTTCAAAATACCTTCCGATACTATTGTGTAACAGCACAATGTAACAACCTGAACTTTGCCACAGAGTTTGTAACCCACTGTCTCATGCTTGTAGTTTTAGGGATGAGTCATCTTAAAATAAAAGCAAGCCCTAATTCTTTAACAATCCTTAAAACTCGAAGACTGCCAGTACCTGCGCTCTTAACTGACCCAGGGCTCAGATATGAGTGACCAAAGTCGTGGCTCAGGTAATCTAGGGTGTAAAGCGTTTGGCAACAAGACCTTGAAGCCCCCAATTGCTAGCAGAAAAGCCCTGCCCCAAAGATTTCCTATCATTAGATGTGTGTGCAAGAGAAGAAGTTCTGGAAAGCATCTCTCTAAGTGTTCTAGCAATTCTTTCCCTGCGTTCCAAGCTAGGTTTTTTTTTTTTTTTTTTTTAATATGGTTGCCTCTGCGGAGTGAACCCTCTCAAGTCTCAGGAATTTAATCGTGGAAGATTCTAAAGGGAGATGGACTCCGAGTTCAGTGACTTTAGAAGCAACTCAAGTCTTCTCTTCTGAAACATTGACTCGGGCTGTCCAGAGTGGCGACGTCCAGGAAGTCCTGGGCAGCAGCAAAAGCCCCAGCACATAAGAACTGCAGTTCGCTATACACCCCAGATTAGCTGGGGGTAGAACCAGCAACCAGCTCCTGCGATTCACAGGGCTCTGAGCTGGGGACGGGGTTCACTCCTAGTCATTTGCTCAGTTCAGTCTTTAAGTCCAAGAAAATAGACTCCTCCCCGGGACACCTGCAGGGGAAGGCTGCAGACAACCAGCTTCTCATCTTACTGGAGTCCCAGTGCCTGTTATTTGGAGAAAAGAAGCTCTCCCTTAAGCACTAGCTCTTGCCCAGCAAGTGGGATATGAACATTAAAGAGTGCAAACTCAAGTCAGATTTTCATGTTTAGCACAAGTCTTTTGCACCCTTACTAGGTCTCTGACATGTAAGAGATTTGGACGAAATCAGAGAACAATCTCTGGGCTTGTACAGGGATCTGGAAACAGCAGCTTAAACTCATCAGATGTTATTTCATTCAAAACTTTGCATTGTTGATCAATGCATCCTCATACTCTCCTTAAGAAGGAGGAAGGAAACAAGTTTTCCCGTCCCCATTTCCAAAATCGAGAAACGGAGGCCAGAGGAACTAGTCTGCCCAAGGAGTACTTATCACCAGGTACTCCACTGCAAAACATTTCTCCTGCCTTCTTTCAAAGCCACAGGAGAAGGGGGAGAATGGGAAAATCTGCAAGCTACTAGGGTATCACCTAAGAGGCTTTTGTATCAATATGAAGCTCTGCAAAATGAGAGGTTCTAATGAAAGGCACTTCCTCTTAGGGGCCCCTACCTCTTTTGAAAAGAATTACACCTCCAGGGAAGCAAATAGCGTCAGGAGAGCCCTGATAATGCTTCCTCTGAAACCATTTTACAAAGAACGAGAGGCCCAGGCAGCAGCCTGTAACTTACAGATGACACAGTTTCTTCCACTAGGGAGGGCAGAGGAGAGGAGAAAGAACATCTACTGAACGCCTGCTGGATAGCACTTTCCCATCCACAATACCTCATTTAGTCCCCACCATCCCCTGTAAGGCAGGTATGATTTCACCTATTTTACAGATGAGGAAACGGAGGCCCCGGCAGAGGGAAAGCAACGTGCCCAAGGCCAGGAAACCAGTAAGGAGCAGGGCCCACGTTCAAGCCTAGGTGTTTACAACTCCTAAACCTGAGCCAAACTGTCTCCCTTTGACTCCCCATCAATAGCGAACACCTCCTCACCTTTTCCAGGCAGTGATAAAGGAGGTGTGCCTATCACCCCACACTATTCCCCTGTGTGTATGGGGCAAGCTGATCACGGACCTTTAAGAGTGTACTGGGAGCACTGTGCATGGAGGCCAGGTGCTCCCCCCCACTCTTGTCCCCTCCAAATCAGCATCAGTCAACCTGGATCAAGCCACAGTCACAGTGAAGGGGGCACCTCAGATGCCAAATGCACCTTTCCCCGCCACGCACTGCCTGTTCCCAACGCGTTTTAACATCAATGAGAAAACTTATCAGCAAATCAAACCAATTTAGAAAAAAAAAAGGGGGGGGGAGGGAATCTGTGTGCGTGTTTTTCTTTTTTTGCTGAGTGTCCCAAACCATTTTCAGCCCTCAGGCATGGGTGCAAGTCAAGTCAAAGCAGGATGAAAAGCTCATCTTCAATGTAGCTTTCCAGGCTTTCAAGACGGGGTAACGGAGGATAGTTCTCTTTCTTCAAACTGGCCTGTCTTCTTCTTGAACGATGTCACTCTGCTCCTCACTGCTGTTGTCTGGACAGGAGGGAAAAGCAGATCTGAGTCTGAGTGAGCTCAACAAGAGGTCACTCCACCTCCACCATCCGTTTTCAATCACTGCACTTCCTAGTCCTTCACTGGTAAGCCTCAGAACGGGACTTCACGGGGGAGCAGGTGGGGCAGGGTGCGTGTTCCCCTTTTCTTCTGTTCTTTTCACTCCAGATCCTCTAGATGTGCTCGATACTACGGGACACTGCATCACCTGGCTCATGCCAGTCCCCTCACCTGGAATTCTCTCTCCTTTCTGCTTATTCAAACTCAACTGTCTTGCCTCATATCCTTGTTCTGCCATTAAGCGTCTCCCAAACAATGCACCCCTCAAGGCACTCATCTCTCTCTGAGGTCCTGTGAGTTCTTTTTTAAAGACTTTATTTACTCATTTGAGACAGAGAGATACAGAGAGAGAGCGAGCATGAAGCAGGGAAGAGGCAGAGGGAGAGGGAGAAGCAGGCTCCCCGCCGAGCCAGGAGCCAGACGCGGGGCTCGATCCCAGGACCCTGGGATCATGACCTGAGCCGAAGGCAGACGCTTAACGACTGAGCCACCCAGGCGCCCCTGAGGGCCTGTGATTTTTAAGCCTATCATTCCTCTGGCAATAATCAAATTCCTCCTTGCAACAGCTCTTCTACTGCTCTCTCAAAGTGATGGTTCAATCTTGCTTCCGTCTTAAGTTTCCCCAAGTTTTCCTTGGTACACTCTGACTGGGCTTGGAAAGCTCCCTGCCTACAGTTATGATCGGTCTTTTTTTTTTTTTTTTTTTTTTATTACCCCAACAAGGCCAATATCGTGCCTTTCCCAGAGCAGGTCCTTGAAAAATGTCTGTCAGTTTAATTGTGGTGTTGGGAGTTGATAGGATCCTAGATGAAGCTTTAACTACCTTCCCCACCCTTTAAAACTAGACTCACCTCTCAGAGATTCTTACTGGGAATCCCAGTGCAGCCTAGCAGAGTGCTTTGAAGAAGAAGGAGCTCACCTTGCAGAGCCTGGAGCCCATTGCCCAGCCAGTCGACATTCCCATTCACCAGGGCAGTCACTCTGTGAACGTGGCCATGCTTACGGATTTCTTCTGGCGACGCCTCCCTCTCATTTGCTTCTTCCTCTTCTTCCTCCTCTTCAGCAGCATCTTCCTCCTCTACCTCCTCCTCTTCTTCTGAATCCACCAAAACCATGACATCCCCCATGTCTTGTCCCCTAATTTCCAAAGGGGAAGAAATAATCAAGAAGATGCCCCCCCCTTTTTTTCTCTAACATCAGCCCTCGCTGAATAGAAAACACTGGATTGATGGCAACCTCTTTTGTAACATGGAAAATTCTTTGTGCGTTCCCCTCGGTTAAGAGAGGACGGTGTGATTGTAATCTCTCAAAGAGATGCTGCCACAGATTCCTACAGACAATCAGGTATTTTCCTGAGTGGGTTTTATTACTCCCCTCTGCTCCTTGGGCAAGTGACTCTTTGTCCCAGAAACCTACCATTTTAGTTCCCCTCACAGCACCTACACGAATGCTACATTCCTTTCCTGAAACGCCCTTTATTCCTGCTCTACTTACTGAAACTTTGCCTTCTACTCATTATTCAAGGCCCAGGTAAAGTCCTCTCCCTCCCCACAAGCCCTGAACCATGATTGCACTTGGAGTCCATGCCCAGCGGTTTAGCATTTAATTCTCCAGTTCACTGCTGGTTCTGCCTACACAGCCAGAGTGTGCATTTCTTACGCATGCCATGGGCCAGTGACAGTGCTAAGAGCATTACATTTTCATATAATCTTCACAGTCTCCTTCTGGAAAACCAGTGAGGAGACAGAGGCTCAAAGGGAATCAGGGATTTTCCAAGAGCACAGGGTTTGGGAATGGCAGAGGTGCAAATGTGAGCCCAGGTCCACTAGTTCCAAAGTGTTTTCCCACTATGCCTTGCCGCCTCCTCCTGTGAGAAATAGGCCTGGGGAATGGAAGGCTCACTGGGGAGATGTCCCTCAAATACAGGGCAGTAAATGTAACATTTTCCTGTGAAAGATCATCCCAGAACAGGAATATCTCTTCATAAACTGGTTAAAAGGAACAAAGAGAAGGCTTCTTTGCTCCAACCCAGAATCTCTTTAGGAAATGATTACACAAGTTCCATTTAGTTACCCTGTCCCTACTGAGGTTTCTTTCTTTTTTTTTTTTTTTTAAGATTTTATTTATTTATTTTAGAGATAGTGCGTAAGCACAGGGAGGAGCTGAGGGGGATAAGCAGACTCCCCACTGAGCACAGAGCCTGACTTAGGGCTCAATCCATGACCCTGAGATCATGACCTGAGCCAAAATCAAGAGTCAGACGCTTAACCGACTGGGCCACCCAAGCGCCCCCTGAGATTTCCTTTTGGGAGGGCATGCTCAGACTAGTCTTCCAAAACATGCTGTGAAACTGTGACTTATTCTTCCTTTCAGCTCTTTTTAGGATATTAAATAAAATAAATGCACACATGCCTGGGCTCACAGCCCACACACCATCTTTATGCTTCAGTGAGAGCCCAGCTTGAGGTCTGGGGTCTGGCACTACACCCTGAGGTCTGGCATCACAAAAAGACCACAGACTTTTTGGAATTAGTCAGACCTGGATAGGAACGCAGGCACTGCTATTCATTTCCTGGGTGAGCTTGCAGAAATTACTTTAACTCCCTGAGCGTCCATCTCCTTATCTGGAAAATGGAGGTGCCACCACCTTCCTGAAGAGTTTTATGAAAGAGTTTCCAATAAGGCCTAACGAAGCCCCTCCACCCAGTCTTCGGCACATGGTGGGTCCTCCACAGTGGCTGCTAGTATTGCTCTTCCAGAGAAAACAAAAACAGCAGGGAAGACAGACCACGGAAATGGGTTTTTGACTCAATTCTAGGAACACTCACCTGAAAGTGTTTCCTACTGAAGGGAGAAAGGAAAGAAAATTAATATCCAGTAACATGCACTTCAGGAAAGTTTTTAATCTAACGTTTGCAAAAGAAACGGAGAAATGAGAAAACTGACCCAACATGACAGGTGACAGGGTGTTCAGGGGTGGTACTTAAGTGACTCATTATTGTACACCTGGCCCCAGTCAAGAAGCCTATAGAATGGGACCTCGGGTAGGAGCACAACTGGGGCCTCCTTCCCCCACCCACACCCTTTCAAGAAGCCTCAAAGGTAAACGAAGGGACCCAAGAAATCCTTACCTTTCCAGCAGAACACGGGGTTGTAATATAACATAAGCCCTGAGATGACAGCCAGTCCAAGCAGCAGGAGGCTCACAATGGTGCCCACAAGTCCCCCAATATTTAAAGGTTCTGCAAAGACAAATCACACTATTTATTTTAAAGATTTTATTGATTTATTTGACAGAGACAGACACAGCTAGAGAGGGAACACAAGCAGGGGAGTGGGAGAGGGAGAAGCAGGCTTCCTGCGGAGCACGGAGCCCGATGCGGGGCTCGATCCCAGGACACTGGGATCATGACCTGAGCCGAAGGCAGACGCTTAACGACTGAGCCACCCAGGCGCCCCGACAAATCACACTATTGATTCTTCCATCTGATACACATGCTGGTCAAAGAGCAACAGCTCCCTTCCTCTGCCTGGGTCTCAGTTTTGTTTTGGTTCCATGATCTCCGGCAAGGCATATGACCTCTCCATAAAGACGATAAATATCTCATTTCCCAACCTCAGGCAGTTTGTGGGAAGCATGTGATGCAAAGGAAGACTGGAAGGTTAAAATCTCCAGACATCAAGACTGTTTATAAAGCCACGGAAATGAAGAGGGTGAGCTATTGGTGCCATGATAAACAGTAGTGATGAACGGAAAAGAAGAGAGAACCCAAGAACAGACTACACATAAAAGAAAATTCGGTAGATGACAGATTAGTGAGTAAAAGAGGAATTATTCAAGAATGGTGCTGGAATCGATGGCTATCCAAATTTGGGCGGGGGAGAAACTAGATCCCCACACCTCACACCATTCACAAAAATCAATTCTAGATAGATTAAAGATTTAACTGTAAAAGGCAAAATGTTAAAACTTTTTAGAAGAAAGTATAGGATAGTATCTTTGTGGCCATGGGGGAGATGAGATTTCTTGAGATGTAAAAATTGCTAATGATATAAGATCCATAAAATTAACTACACGAAAGTAAGAATGTCTGCTAAACAAAGGATACCAAAAAGAAAGCAAAAAAAGACAAACAAGCTAAAAGGAGATATTTGTAACATGTAAAACTAACAAGGAATTAGTATGCAGAAGTTCTAAAGAACTCCTACATACCGATAAGAAAGGGGAAAATGTCAAAAGACACAAGTGAGTATTTCACAGAAGAAACACAAATAGCAAACATATGAAATAATGCTCAATCTTCTTAGTAACCACAGAAGGGCCAATTAGAACAACAGTAAGATTCCATTTTACATGTACTTCATGGGCAAAAATCACAAAACCTGAAGGCAAAAATGCGGAACAACTCAACACTCTTAAAATACTGCTGTTGTGAATAGAAATTGGTACGACCACTTTGGAAAATAATTTGCTATTATCCCAGAAAGATACAAATATGCATAACCCTTCCTTTCTATTCCTTCTACATATATCCTAAGGAAATATTTGCCTAGGGACCTGCTATAAATGTGTACACAAGGAGCTGGATAAAAGATTTTCATGGCAACACTTTTGCTCATCACAACAACATCAAAATCAGAAACAATACCAAAGTCTATCAGCAGGAAAATTAGTAACTTAGTTGTGGAACCATGACACAGTAGAAAATCCTACAGCAGTGAAGAGGTACAAAGTATAATTACACACATAATTACACACATTGACATGAATAAACCCTAGGAACAAAATGTGGACTGGAAACAGCAAGGATTTCACTATGTAGTAAAATTTTTCTTGAATAAAAAAATTCAGGATAGTTGCTTACCTTTTTCAGGAGGCCCAGGATGAGACTGGAAAGGGGTCTAGAGGTAGGGTTGGCCGAAAAAAATACAACATGCCCATTTGATTTGGATTTCAGATAAACAATGAATCCTGTTTTAGAATAAGTATGTCCCATGGAAAACGTGGGATACACTTACACTAAAAAATGCTTTGTTTTTCTAAAATGCAAATTCAAGTGGGCATCCTGGGTTTTTTTTTTTTTTTTTTTTTTTTAGCTTTCTTGTCATTTCTTAAACCTGGCCACACTACCTACAAATAACTTCAGCATTGTAGGTACCGCTCTGTATCCTAAGTGGGATGGTAGTTTCTCAGGTGTGCATTTTGCTATTATGTTTCGCGACTTACATTTTTTATGTTTTTTATGTATTTTATATTTATAATATATATACTCTTTTGGAGGTAACAAGTTATTATTTAAGTTTTATTTTATTATTTTTTTAGTAATCTCTACACCCAGTGTGGGGTTCCAACACAGGACCCTGGGATCCAGAGTCGCATGCTCTTCCGATGGAGCCAGCTAGGCGTCCCAACATAAATTCTTTTCTTTTTTTTTTTTATCCCTATGCAATGTTAAGAGATTTACAACTGGATAATAGTCTTTCCACCTTGTCAAGTCACAGTCAAGCAGATACACCTTCTCCCCGATGGCAGTGACCTGCGTACAGGGAAGAACCAAACTGTCTCCATGCTGGTGCCTGGTCCTCTGAAGCTCTCAACCATCCTCCTTTGGGGCCCCTGCCCTCACTCACCTTTCACGGTCAGCCAGATGTCCACCTGCCGCACCCCCACAGGGTTCTCAGCCTGACAGACGTAGTAGCCCTCATCCAGGGCCTGGGAGCAGTTGCAGATGGTGAGATTGGAGATCTGGCCATTCTGCGTGATGAGATAGTGGCCATTGGGCTGGAGGACCACCTCAGGCTGGGTGAGGTTCCTCAGCCACAGGATCTTGGCAGGGGGGTAGGCTCCAGTCACTTGGCAGGTGAGCGTCACATTGCCCCCCACGAAGCAAGTCCTCATGGGCTCAGAGAGAAGGGAGGGGCTCCCTGGTGATCAGAAGGTAAAGAAAGACAAATGTTCAGGGAGACTCAAGCCGTGGCCTGAGATTTTCAAGAATATTACTACCTTCCTGATGAAGCAACTCCAGGGATTTCTGTCCTGCACTTGGTCTCATGTAATAATAAAAGCCAACCATTTATTGAGCACCTACTATGGGCTAGGCACTGTTAAACTTATTACCCCATTTTGCAGATGAGGCAACTGAGACCCAGAGAAAGTTAAGTTACTTGCTCAAAGTCACACAACCAAATAAGTGGTGCCCCTAGGATTTTGGGTGACCAACTGTCCTAGTTTGCTGAAGCCTGAGGGGGTTCCTGGGACACGGAGCTTTCAGTGAGAAAACTGAGAAAGTCTTGGGCCAACCAGGATGAATTGGTTACTTATTTTTTTTTAAGATTTTATTTATTTATTTGAGAGAGAGAGGGAGGGAGAGAGAGAGTGCGCACGGGGAAAGGGGCAGAGGAAGGAAAGAGAGAACCCCAAGCCGACTCCCGACTGAGCACGGAGCCGGATGCAGGGCTCGAGCTCACAACCCTGAGATCATGACCTGAGCCAAAATCAAGAGTCAGACACATGGGGCGCCTGGGTGGCTCAGTCGTTAAGCGTCTGCCTTCGGCTCAGGTCATGATCCCAGGGTCCTGGGATCGAGCCCCGAGTCGGGCTCCCTGCTCCACAGGAAGCCTGCTTCTCCCCCTCCCACTCCCCCTTGCTTGTGTTCCGCCTCTTGCTGTGTCTCTCTGTCAAATAAAAAATAAAATCTTTATTAAAAAAAAAAAAAGAGTCAGACATGCAACTGACACTGAGCCACCCAGGAGCCCCGAGTTGGTTACTCTTCTAAGCCCAAGTTGCCAGGCTTTTGTAGCCCACATTCCTCATCTACGCTCTAGGCTTGCATGCATCATAGCCATGTTGCTCATGGAAAGAATGGGCGCACAGCCTGCCAGGAGTGCTCGAGGGGACAATGAGGCAGCTATATTCATTTCCTACTGATGCTGTAACAAACTGCTACATACCGATTTAAAACAACACAGACTTATTCTTTTCTAGTTCTAGAGGTCAGAAGTTGGAAATGATCCTATGGGCCTGGAATCAAGGTGTTGGCAGAGCTTGTTCCTTCTTGGAAGCTCCGGCGGGGGGGAGGAGGAGGGTCCATTTCCTCGCTCTCCAGCTTTCTGAAGCCACCTGCATTCCCTGGCTCCTGGCCCCTCTTTGCCTCACTCCAACCTCTGACATCTGTCATCATGTCTCCCGCTACTGAGTCCCACCCTTCTGCCTCCCTTTTAGAAGGACCCATGTAATGACATGGGGCTCACCCCGATAATCCAGGATAATCTCCCCATCTCGAGCTCTTAATCCCAGCTGCAAAGTCTCTCTTGCCATGTAGGGTAAAGTCACAGGGATTAGGACATGGACATCTTCGTAGGGGGAGCATTAGTCTATCACAGGTCTGTCCTAGACAGCTCCCAATGCAGCGTCCCTGTGGCCTTGGGGTCTGATCTGAGTTGGACACAGGGAACTGTAAGGTCTCCCCTAGCGATCCGTGATGTGAGCACTCAGCTCCTAGGGTGATCGTGAGAACAAGCAAGAGACCGTGTGGAAAACACTGAGCACAGCGCCTTGCACAAGCTCTGCGCTCAGTAAATGTTAATGTCACTATTACTGATATTGCCTATTTCATGGTTCTCGGACTTCTCTCTCCGAGTAAATTTTAAGTCCTTCAAAGGTCAGGACTCGGTATTCCTCCACAGGACCCGGTGCCACGCTGAGTACATAGCTCTTACCCAAAAAGATTTGCTGGACTAGGTCCCAAGGAAGGGGGTCCCCGAGGGAGGCAAGGGTTCTGGGGTCAGTAAGCCCAGCTTGGGCTAAGTGCCGGCTTCAATCACTTACAAGCTAGGTGAATCTTGGGTAAGTCAGTTCACACCGTGTCACATCTGCAACTTGCAAAACGTCCTGTCTAACCTGCAGGCGATTGTGAGGCTTACAAACAACATGTGAATGATCTGGCAAAGAGAACCCTAAACCCTTAAGGAGCAGGACTGACAGAGGTGACCCCCTTCAAAATCAGAAACTGCGGATCACAGTAGGGATGGGGCACAAATGTAGTTTAGGAGCCAAGGAGGACAGAAAAATACCTATGACAGGCACAACAGTTCTATGAAATTAACTGATAAAGTTAATATAAAGTACTCTTTGGGAATAACGGGAAAAGATGAACCCAATAGAAAAATGGACAAGATATGAACAGATGAATTCACAGATGACATATAGGGACCCAAGAAGCATATGAAAATTGCCAACCACACCAGGATCAAAGAAACCCAAATTAGAACAGTTATGCCACGTTCTAATGAACAAATAGGAAAAGTCTAAAAAAATTAATGATTTAATGGTAACACTCCACGTCAATGGAAATCCTGGGAACGAAGTACTCGCACACAGTCACTGCCAGTGGGTAGGGCTTCTTTGTGAGGTGATGGAAATGTTCTGGAAGTAGACAGCGGTGATGGTCCAGTACAATGTCGTAAATGTACGAAAAGCTACCACATTATACACTTCGAAATAGTGAAGTTCATGTTACGTGAGTTATAGCTCATTAAAAATAAAATTGCGAACTATCAGTTGGGCTGGACTTGGCCAATGGGCCATTGTGTGCCAAGCCCTGTTGTAATGCAGAAAGTGAGTCTTGTTCCTTCTGTTGCCCAAGGCCAGCCAGGTACCGGACACAGACGAGACACTCGGGACATGTTTGTTGAATGAGTCAGTGGGGAAGGGACAGCCATGTGAATGCCACTTGCCTGGGACAACAAGCACCTCCTGGAATAGCAAGGCTGTCTTCTCAGCAGGCCAGCGCTCCACAGCCACCCCTCTGAGGTAAATTATCCTGACAGGCCATGAGGAAAATCCTCCCCATGGCCAACAAAACCCAACACTCTCTGGTCCTTGCATGCAGTTGTATGCAAGATCCCCAGGGCTGCTATCACAAAGCACCACAAACTGGGTAGCCTAAAGCAACAGAAATCCATTCTCTCACAGCTCTGAAATCAAGGTGTCAGCAGGCTTGACTCCTTTGGAGGCTCCCGAGGGAGACACCATCCCATGCCTCTGTCTTAGCTTCCGGGGGTCGCCGGCAATCATGGGCATTCTGGGCTTATAGATGCATCACTACAGTCCCCACCTCCATTATCATGTGGCATTCTCCCCGTGTGTCTGTGTCCAAATGGCCCTCTTGTAAGGATAGCAATCGCGGGAATGGAGCCCACCATAACCCAGCATGACCTCATCTTAACTTCATCACACCTACAGACTCTTATTGCAAATATGGCCACATCCACAGGTACCCAGGATTAGGACTTGAACAGATCTTTTTTGGGGAGACACAATTCAACCCACAACAGCCATCTAGCCTCAGGGATACCTCATGCACGGCCCTCTGGCTACACTGGCCTTCCCTCGGTTCCTCAAATGCCAGGTACGTCTCCACCTCAGGGCCTCAGCATTTGCTATTTCCTCTGCCGGGAGCACTCAGCCTACCCGGCCAGCTCCTTCCCACCCTTCAGGTCTCTTCTCAAAACGCTACCGCCACAAGGAGACCTCCCTGCCCCAGAGGAGGAACAGTGGCCCTCTTCCTAGAAGAGACTCTTTCACACACCCCATTACATCCTCTTCACAAGTACTATCACCATCTGAGCCTACCTTACTTGTATTTGGAATTTGTCTTCCTCTCACCCCCACCCCCACACAGAAGAATCTATGAAGGACGAGTGGTCGTGATTTCAAAAACACGTCCAGGAATCATGTGGCACTCTTCCCTTCAAAAAGGTGGAGCCCAATTCCACCCACTCCCCTTGAAAGTGAACCCAGACCGTGACTCACTTCTAACGAACAGAAGAGGCAGTCGGGATGCCATGTGACTTCTGAGGCTAGTAGTTCAGAGGAAGGATAGCATCAGCCTGGCTTGCTCCCTCTTGCATCACTTGCTCTGGGGAAAGCCAGCACCATGTTGTAAAGACAGTCAAGGGCCCCTGTGGAGAGGCCCACATGGAGAGGAAGCAACCTGCCAGGCATGTGGGTGAGCACCTTGGAAGTAGATCCTTCAGACAATTTCAAGCCCCCTAACCAGGTCTTGCAGCTGAGACCCAGGAATCATGGAGCCAAGACAAACCCACTGTGCCCTGCGTTCCTGGCCCACAGAAATCATAAGATAAATAAATGATGTGTTGTTTTAAGCCATTAATTCTGGGGGTGTTTGTTACATAACAGGAGATGGCTACTAAATGAACCACGCCCATCTTGTTCACCACTCCATCCCCAATACCTGGAAACAGTACCTGGCACACAGCAGGTGCTTAATTAGTGTCTGTCAAGAGTGGAAAACAGCTTGGATGAGAACCAAGAAGCTTGGTTAAGCATCTTTAACATTTGAAAGGAAGGAAACACAAAGCAAAAGAAAAGAAGAAACAATTCAGTTCACTGCAATATCTTGGGATTTCCTTCCCAGACCTTGCAAATGGTTCTCTCACAATAAAGACAGGTGGACCCCAACCCGGGACGAGGCAAGCCAGACTCACTGATCTGTATCGCACAGCTGGCTCCCAACTCCGGCCCCACTATGTGGCTCCCAACACACTTGAACTTCTTGCCATCTGACAGCTGGGACTGGTTCAGCATCTCCACCCCCAGCTTTGACGTCCCCACGACCACACCTCCTGGCTCTTCTGTCCACAGGAAGTCCGGGTCTGGGTATCCCCCGTCCCAGCGACAGGTGAGCTGCAGCATGAGTGATCCTTGTGACATCTCTGCCCGGCACTGAGGGGCTGATGGAGGGGGGACTGCAAAACACCAGAGCATGTGGGCTTAGTCGCAGACTCGGAGATCACCACTGGGCTGGCTCTAAGGATTACAGAACCGGGGTATCAGAGAAACATCATGCCCAGTTAGCGTACCTTGAAATAGCTCCTTAGCACAAATTAGTGTGTGACAATAGTCCGATTTCCTCTGCCGAGTGTTAAATCTCCAAGGTTGTGGGCCCCCATCATCTTTGCATTTCTCACTAGCCACAGTGGCCTTTAAATGTGGCTATTTAAATTTAAATTAACTACATTACATTACAAATTTAGTTCTTCCATCACACCACCCACATTTCAAGGGCTCGGGAACCCTATGTGGTGGGTGGTTATTGTACTGGGCCACACAGAATAGAACAGTTCCATCTTCATAAAAAGTTCTACTGGACAGTGCTGGTCCCCAAGGGGAGGTACAGGTGGGATTCACCCCCACCCTTAACATATACTTCCTTTTTATTATGTATATGTATTACTAAAAACATAAAAATTTAACAAGTTACAAACCTGGAGATCCAATGTAACCCATGTGTTAATAACTATATATGAAAATCCACACACATTATAGATGTATAATATGTATATATACATATATTGTATACTTTATATGTATATACATTATACATTTTTTTTAAGTACTTATTTGACAGAGAGAGACACAGTGAGAGGGGGAACACAAGCAGGGGGAGTGGGAGAGAGACAGCAGGCTTCCCACTGATCAGGGAGCCCGATGCGGGGCTCGATCCCAGGACCCTGGGACCACGACCTGAGCTGAAGGCAGACGCCTAACGACTGAGCCACCCAGGCGCCTCCATTATACTTGTTATGTGTATATATGTATATATTATATATGTATACATTATATGCATATTATGTTATACATATATTACACATCTAAACATATATGTATATTATGTATACATTATGTATATATGTATATTGTATTATGTATTATATATTTTATATAACATGCATAAATAGAAATGTTTGGATCTTACATGAATGGGCAGATACATGTCATCTACAAGATAAATTATTGATAATACACCAAAATGATGATTAGAATATTCTTTTCTTCTTTATGCTCATCTGTTTCCTCTAACAAGCACCTATGACTTCATAAATAATGTCATTTATGACACAGAACATAGAGACTTATAAAGGCTCCGAATAACGTTATGAATTAAGAAAGGTGTTATTATCCCGTTCACTCATTTGTTGTTCTGAAGCTTCCTTTCATTAGCATGGATTATGAGCACACTCCACATGTCTACAGTGGTTTTCACCCAAGGAATCTGCTGTGTTCTCACCCCCAGAATAAAGGTCCGTGGACTGCTGATTCCTAGCAGTGCGAGAGGGCCCAAGTTCATGGACAGAATGAAGGTGGCCGAACGGATAAACTCTGGTCTTTCCCTACAATGGAATATTAACTCAATCATAGAAAGGAATGAAGTGATGACACCTGCTCCAACATGGATGAGCCTTGAAAACATGATGCTAAGTGAAAGAAGCCAGTCACACAAGCCACGTGTTTCATGAGTCCATTGACCCGATACATCCAGAAGAGGCAAAAGCAGACAGACAGAACACAGACTGGCAGTTGCCAGGGAGCCATGAAGAGAAGCGGGAGTCACTGCTCAGTGGCAATGGGATTTCCATTTGGGGTGATGAGAATGTTCTGGAACTAGACAGACGCAGTGGTTGCGCAACACTGTGAACATACTAAATGCCACTGAGTCGTATGTTTGAAAATGGTTGTTCTGTACTTTCACCTCAATTAAAAAAAAAAAAAAAGGCAAGCATGAGGCTTGGCATTAATTTCCTTCTGTGGCTCACAGGGACTCTCCTGTAACCCTATTTAGCAGCAAGCTTCTAGAAGCGACTCCCTCTCTGACACACAGTGCCGGGTGTGTACCTGTGTGTTGAGAAAGCTGCAGAAGCACGTTAGAACCCGTGAAGCAGGCATGCCTTTGTAGACAAAAGAGGCACAAACATGCAGTTCACAAAGGGTCAAGGTGAGGACGTGGGGGAGGGGGAAGGGAGCGCTTCTTACGCACAGTAGACCAGGAGCTCGGTGGTCACCTTTCGCTGTCTCCCAGTGCGCATGTTCGTGGCCAAACAGGTGTAGTTTCCTTGGAGGTTTTGTGACATCAGCAGCAGAGTGAAGCAGCTGACTGTCAGGTTGTTTCCAAAGGGCTCAGTGCTGGAATCTGGGGCCCGAAACTGCCATTCAACCATTGGTGGAGGCCAGGAGCTACTGCTGCAGCTGAAGTCCACCTCGGAGCCTTTGGCTGCATAGATGGTGCCATTGGGGAGCTTGCCAGTGCTGGAGATATTGACCTCAACCTCATAAGGGCCGCCTGGGAATGACAGGGGGAATGGAGAAAGCATTAATTACTTAAGAGTTAACTTGAGCTCCTTACCAGATCTAACTGACACAGAAATGAGCAGGAAGCAGCCAGTGAGGATGACAATATCTATCAAATACTTATTATGTGCTAAATGCTATGCCAAGTGCCCCTATGCATTCTAATCCTGAGATAAATGTGGATTTATTGGGGGTGGGGGGCTCAATCCTTATAGAAAAGGGAAAAAAGCAAATCACTCCTTTTCAGACACACTGGTGAGTGGATCGGCTACCTGTGCGTTAACAGAGTGAACACAGCAGACCCGCCTGCAAGGCTGGCCTTGGCTGGTGACCGCAGCATGGATTTCGGGAGGGTTTCTGCCATTCCCAGAGCTGACGAGACTGAGGCTCACTGGGCCTGAACCATTTGTACAAACAGTGTGGTTTAAGCTGAGCACCTGCTTCCCCTCCAGGAGTCTGGAATTTTGGTATGTGCTCGGCAGAGGGTGCCTATGTGACTAGCCCCCAGTGAAAATCCAGGGTGCTGAGTGTCTAAGGGGCTTCCCAGCAGACAACATTTCACACGTGTCACCACAACTTGTTCCGGAGGAATTAAGCGTGTCCCATGTGACACCCCCGGGAAAGGACTCTTGGAGGCCTGCTTCTGGTTTTCCTCAGACTTAACCCCATGTGCCTTTTCCCTTTGCTGATTTTGCTTTGTAGCCTCTCGCTGTGATAAATCAAATTACATTCCGCGTCCTAGGACTTCTCCTAGAGGATCACTGAGCCTCGGGGTGGGCTTGGAGAGTCCTAGCACAATTTCACACTGAAAGACAAGATACATTGGCTCCAGACCCAACTCTGGACTCCACTCACTAGCTGTGTGACCTTGGGCAGATTACTTAACCTCTCTGAGGCTCCATTTCCACATCTGTAAAATGGGGGCATGCTAGAACCTGCTGCAGGGGGCTATGGTGATAATTCAGTGAGTATGGCAGAGCATTCAGAACAATGTCGGTCACGTTGGAAGCACTTGGTAAGTGCTGGATCTTATCTGCATCCCCCCGACATTTCTGAACTTCTTTCTCATCTCCAGAAATGCCCTCCCACGGCTGGTACCCAGTGCACCCAAGATGCCGCATCTCTTTTGATGAAAGGAATATAACTAATATCTATTTAGACTAAAGCCATTGAGTGTGTTACCTCTCCCAGAGACTCCCCCTTTTATTTATTTATTTGAGAGAGAGAGAAAGAGCAGGGGGAGCAGCAGAGGAAGAGGGAGAAGCAGACTCCCTGCTGAGCAGGGAGCCCAAAGTGGGGCTCGATCCCAGGACTCCGAGATCGTAACGTAAGCCGAAGGCAGATGCTTAACCAACTGAGCCACCCAGGCACCCTGAGACTTCCCTTTTTAAAAAGAAGAATCCAAGAAGGGCAATGCTTGACCAAAAGAATTTAAACAGAAATGGGCCAGTGGGAAAAATTATTCCAGGAAGGAAAAGGCTCTCCCAGAGCCCCTCAAAGTGCAGCATCTACTTCACCTATGTCTGAGGCCATTGTATAACTATAGAAATGGTGGGTTTCCCGGGACAATATTCTTGACAATATGCTTCTCAGGTTGGGGCTGGTCCTACTAGTTGCATGGATCTGCTGGGATCATGTCACCTCCCATAGAGGGTCTGTGGAAAAAATTACGCCATTAGTTTGGGAGGTACCATTTACTGTTGCTGGCTAGTTGGTTAGGTATGCAGACCAACAGGTACTAGGGCGTGCCCACAGTTGGTAGGCATCCCATGAAGCAGAGGGTATCTCTGTAGTACTAAGAGTCAAAGCCCGCACCGGCAAAGGCAGCGCATTAGATTAGACAGCCTGGGTCTTCTGAATTGTGGTCTGCAGGGCCACGGTGGCCTGGCCTGGACCGCGTGGACCGCCAGAACCTGGCTGGGAGGGGCTTTTGACCAGCACAATTCTCAGCAAGAAAACACCGCTGGATACAGGGAATGGATGAGAAGAAACAGGTGGAAGGATTAGAAAAATAAATCAAATGAGAGAACCTTAAAAGCCTCCCGAATTAAGCATTCAGAGGTTACAGCTCACATAAATCCCTTGGGTTGGGGCTGCTTTCTTAATTAAAGCTGATGCCATCTTCTTGATCCCCTGGGCTTCCTCCCCCGCTCTGACCTTACTACACAGAAGGAGGTGCCCATTTCCTTCCTTTCCACTGCTCTCCTCACCCACGTGATATATATGCCCGAAGAGAAGCCCACCAGCCCTTTTTTGCTTGCAGGGTGACGGTGGCAATCACTCAGAGAGACAGATGGGAGAGGAGACAAAAATAAAAGAGCAAATAAATAAAAATATAGAGTGGTTACAAAGGTTTGAGGTCTGAGGCCTCGGTTCTCGTAGTTTGAATTCTCGGCTCTTTCTTGGATGGATGCCTTAGCCTAGTGGTCATGAGCTTGTACTCTGAATTCACAGACCTTGATGTAAATCATACTGCCACTTAGAGAGGCAACCCTGGACAAGTGCTCATCGCTCTCATTCTCTCCTGTCTTTCCTCTGAAATGAAAAGAACAGATATAGGGGCGCCTGGGTGGCTCAGTCGGTTAAGTGTCTGCCTTGGGCTCAGGTCATGATCTCGGGGTCCTGGGATCAAGCCCCGTTTTGGGCTCCCTGCTCATTGAGGCGTCTGCTTCTCCCCCTGCCTCTCCCCGTGCTTGTGCTCGCACGCTCTCTCTCTCTCTCTCTCTCTCTCTCAAAATAAATAAGATCTTTAAAAAAAAAATGTAGAAATGTGTTTTCGCTCTTGTTATGTAAGTTTTTATATAACATCCTCGACTTTACCAGTTGGGCCATAACATCTAAAATATTTGCCATCTGGCCCTCTACAGAAAAAGTTGGATTCCTGTTCTAGAACAATCTACCAGTGCCACTGCCGTCCTCTTCTCTGCGGACATTCTTGATGTAGGAACAACTCACTTCTTTCCTTCCCCTCCATAAACATAGTTTGGCCAGTCAAGAGTCTCAAAGGGTTGACTTACAACGCAGGGACCCACAAAATGGGAGATTCTCATCTCCGTGTCTTGGGTTCTCTGCCAACAGGAAAAGTTGTCATCAGGCATTTGCTCTTCATACTAGCATTTTGATTTGAAAATGACCTAAGAATGTACCAGGTAGTCTCTGCTCATCAGTGGGCATATAGTTCTAGAGTGGGATAAGATCCTTGGGGATCTCACAGAGAGTTTTTTGATATCACTTTTGGAGACTGAACATAGAGACACGTGCAAAAACCCCACTGCCTCCCAATTTCCCTAGTGATTGCTGTTCCCGTCCACAGAGCTGGAGCCCAGAGGTCTTCAGCTTCTTATAAGCACCCATCTCTGCTTCAGATGAACTTGGCAAGACTCAAGGTAATCGATCTTCAGGCAAGGATCCTTCATTCTCTGAAGGGAACCAACAATCTTTCTTCACTGTGCCCGACACACTCTTTCTCTAGGACCTTAGGTTGCGAGGAGGCACATCAGCATCACAGAACGAGGGAAAACAGATGAACCCAATTAGTCAGGGAACATGGGACTTTTCTGAGGCCCCTTCCTGGCCTTCCCTGATGTAACGGCCGCATCACTCACTAGACGGGAGCGCTCCCCATCCCCCAAGCCCCAGCTGACTCCAAAGGGATTCTTGGAGGTTGATACAAACCAGCTTCCTCACAGTCCATGTGCCATCCAGCTCAAATGCCCCCTCAGCACTTGGGTGGCCTGAGAAAAACAGACACGGGGAGAGTCCGGCACCGCGCACCATGAAGTATGACTGCGGGCCTCCACGGGTTCGTCTGCTCACTAAGCTCCCCAGGGCACAAGAGCTGCTATCTTTAAAGAAGAACAAAGTCTAGTGGAATGTGTTCAAGTCTGTGCTACCGTGCCCATCCCTCCAGCCTTCCTGCAGGTAAACACACCGCAGTTCTAACCTCCTGCCCACCCCAATTTGGAGGCAGAAGAGGATGGGTAAGCCAATGAAATAAGTAGCCTGGGCAGCCCTGAACTGCTCTGGACTAAAGGATTTCTGTATCCTCAGGGGCAGTGGTCCCAGTCCAGAGGACAAGACTCTTTCACTGTACCATTAAATTAACAAGTAATATAGTTCAGTCTTGTATCCTGAGACAAATAACAAAATCACATTGCAGTGCCCATCCCAGGCATATTAAATCATCCTAGCCCATAGAAACCTGACTCCCCGGGAGGCAGAGAGACACCAAATGCCCCCTGATCAATAGGCAGAGATTCCAAATGTTAAGGAGGGAGAAGTTACTGGCCCGTCTACAGCCAGCCCTGTGTCTCTACAGCACCTCTGTCCACTCACACACTCAAAGTCACTTACAGATAACAACTTGTCACATCTCAGAATTGTTTTCCCTCGCTTCCAAGGCCATGTTTGAACACTTCCAAACTTTTCTCCTTAAGAGACTAAGTTATCAACCATGTCAGTGAAAAGATGGGAAATGCAAGATCTGGACACGCAGCAGGTCCTGTTCAAAAGGCCTGGATGTTAACTGATTGCTAGGAACCTGAGATGCATTTTTCCCACAGGAATCCCAACACCTGTTTAACGAGGTGGTCGAGGTAACACGAAGCAGGTGCATACCGTGTGCCCAACTCTGTGCTGAGGGCCGTGCGTGTTCATCTCGTGAACGCGTGCACTGAGTCTGTGCCTGGGTTCCACGGTTACTGCTGATTCACAGATGACAAAACTGAAGTGAGGGGAGTTCAAGGGACTTCCCCAATGTCACAAGGACAACAGCCAGAAGCACCTGTATTTGAACTCAGGCAGCTGGACCTCAGTGTCTGCTCTTAGCCACTCAGCAAGACCATGGCCCTCCCCTCCCAGAAACAGCGGTCGGATCAAATCTAATCCATATTCCAAAATCTTTCCTGCAAAAGGAGGGCCGAGTCCCATCTGAGATGTCAAGGCCTCCCCTTCAGCCACTGTCTGAGGAGGAGCAGTAAGGGGCTCCCTGATGCCCGGAGGGGTCTGTGTTTGCCAGGGTTTGTCCTAGAATGTGAGCAAGACCTGCGATTCTGGAGGGCTCTGGTGCATGGGAAACCAGTTGATATCTGTGCTACGGACGGAATGCTTGTATCCCCTCCAAAATTCATGTTGAAACCTAATCCCCAATATGATGGTATTTGGAGGTGGGGCTTTTGGGAGGAGGTGATGAAATCATAGAGCAGAGTCTTCATGAATGGGACTGGTGCCCTTCTAAGGAGAGAACCCCCCTTCCTCTCTCTCTGCCCTCCACCAAGTAAGGACACAATGAGAAGACCTATCTCCAAACCAGGAAGTGAGCCTCACCAGACACTGGATCTGCTGGCACCTCGACCTTGGACCTCCCAGCTTCCAGAACTGCCAGAAGTGTTTGTTGTTGAAACCACCCAGCCTATGTTACTTCTGTTACAGCAGCCCAAACTAGGTCAACATCTAGTTGTCACAAACAAGCCTACACCAGTTGAGGACACCGTAGGTTTCCAAATGAAGAAGTTTCCATAATACGAATCACATCACAGTAACTCAGGGAGCCCCAAGGAGCCATTTGAGTTTAGTGATTCTTTTAAGCTACAAGTTCCCGTTCATCATAAAAAGGCCTTACATTTATGTCCCTACAGGGCAATAATGAAACTAATCCACCCTCCAATAAACTTAGCCAATGATTAATCAATGTCAGATAAAGTCAGCATAAACTGGAGAGAATGATGATTTTTTTTAAAAAGCCACAAGTTGTAATGCCATCTTACCCTGTGGTCAAAAGAGAAAGCATTTATCGAGACTGCCATGAGGAGTTATTAATGACTGGCAGCTGGAGTGAGCTGCCCATGGGCTCACAGTAGGAACTGAACAGAGCTGGGCAAGGATGGGTGACATTTTTAACACACCCACATTCATTCTTGGCAATTCAGCAGTTCAACTGTGGCATCTCCAAACACAAAACCACTGCACTCCCAAATTCCATAAGCCTTAAGAGTTGGCAGAAACCTTAGAGACCATCCAAAAATCTAGAAGCGTCCTTGAAGCCTTGCTTTTCTCCATCCTCCACTTGCAATCCACCAGCGTGTCTTATTGGCCTGCCTCCAAAATCGTTTCAGAAGCTGTGCATTTTCACCAAGGCCACTGCCACCACCCTGGTTCTGGCCACCAGCATCTTGTGCCTCCAATTGACTTCTCTATTTTTATCAGGCCTTCCTGAGATCACACACATACATTCTGTGTGTGTAACTGAAATAATGCCACATCCATGCTTAAAGTTCCAGGAGTTTCCTCTGGCACCCACAATAGCAACAACAAAAGTCTCAACTCTTTGCTAGGTGTATTGTTTTTTTTTTTTTTTTTAAAGATTTTATTTATTCATGAGAGACACACACACAGAGAGAGAGAGAGAGGCAGAGGGAGAAGCAGGCTCCCAAGGAGCAGGGAGCCCGATGCGGGACTCGATCCCAGGACCCTGGGATCATGACCTGAGCCGAAGGCAGACGCCCAACCATCTGAGCCACCCAGGCGCTCAAGGTGTATTAGTTTCTTGAGGCTGCCTTTACAAAGTCCCACAAACGAGGTGGCTTAAAACAACGGACATGGATTCTCCCACAGTTCTGGAGGCCAGAAGTCTGAAGTCAACGTGTCAGGAGGGCAGGGAGAATCCTTCCTTGCTTCTTCCCTGTCTTCTGATGGCGGTCATCAGTCCCTGGCATATCTTGGCTTCCAACTGCAGCCCCCCACTTTCTGCCTCTGTTGTTATATACAATATTCTCCTTGTGTGTCTCCATATTCACATGCATTTTCCTCTTCTTAGGAGGATGCCAGTCAGTTTGGATTAGGGCCCACCCCAATGACCTCATCTTAACTTGATTACAGCTGCAGCATATTTCCCAATAAGGTCACATTCACAGATACCAGGAGTTAGGACTTCAATATTTTGGGGGGATATAATTCAACCCATAACACAAGTCCCACCCTCTCATACACTGGGCTCCCCCCACACCAGGCTTCTCCCCATCTGCATACACACCACACTCAACTCATCTTGCACTGGATATAGTTCTTCCCGAATTACTCTTATCTCTGCAGAACTGGCTCCTACTCATCATTCAGCTGAAATGTCACTTCCTCCAAAAGGCTCTCTCTGGCCCCCACAATTTAAAGTGTTTCAGAGAATCACCCCACCTCGACTCTCTGCAGAGCCCTCATCACTCTCGTATTGCCTGATGCATTCATGTACTTGCTTACTGTCCGTCTTCCCCCACTAGGATGTGAGCTCCATGCAGGCAGGGGCCTGGTCTGTCCTATTCACTCCTGTGGCTCAGTGCCTCGACCAGTGCCCGGCACTGGTCTTTCAATGCATATATGTTGAATAAAGAAATAAGTAAATTATTTTACAGATGAGGAAACCAGGAAGCAGTAGGGATCACATGTATATTTCTACCAAACAACACACTCTGGATCTAGAACCTGGATATCCGTCTAAACCAGTAAACAGCACACTTTCTTTGCAAAGGGCTAGAGAGTAAATATTTTAGGCTTTTCAGGTCATATGACCCACATCATTGCCACTCAACTCTGCCAAGATAGCGCCAAAGGCAGTCAGAGATCAGATGTAAGTGGATGAGTGTGGCTGTGTCCCAATAAAGCCTGCTTTATGGGCACTGGAATTTCATGTCATCTTTACATGTCACAAATATCATTTGTCTTGGGGTTTTTTTCAACCATTTAAAAATGTAAAAAATATTTGTAGCCTGTGGGCCAGATAGGGCTCACAGATATGGCTAGAGTTTGCCAACCCCTATTCTTTTTTTTTTTTTAAGATTGTATTTATTTATTTGTCAGAGAGAAGGAGAGGGAGGGAGGAAGAGCATGCAAGCAGGGGGAGCAGGCAGAGGGAGAAGTAGGCTCCCCACTGAGCAAGGAGCCCGATGCGGGACTTGATCCCAGAACCCCTGGATCATGACCTGAGCTGAAGGCGGATGCTTAACCGACTGAGCCACCCAGGCGACCGCCAACCCCCATTCTAAATTCGTGCATGTATATCCACAGATAAGACACTGTTTGAGGAAAGTGCAGCATGTAATATAACAGTAGCTCACGCCACACCCTGTAGTGAGCACCATAGCATTAAGAGCACTATACCAAGGTCTGTAATGTATTATCCCCGATTAACAAATAAGGAAAACTAATGCTCTGAGATCTTAAGTTACTCACTCAAGGTGACACAACCTCAGGATTGGAACTCAGGCAGTCTGACTCCACCATGTTATATACTCTGACTCTGGTGCATAATAGAATGGCATTAACAGCAAGGACGATGCTAACAAGCTGGAAGCAATCGCTAACTAATATGCCAGGAGCCATTAACAGCACTTTATCTACATAAACCAGAATCCAGTCCTCCCAGCAATCCCAGGACACAAGAATTCTTTTCATCCCCATTTCACAGATGAGAACATCCAGGTGTGAGAGGTCACTGAGCCCGGGATGAAACCGGGGCATGCCTCCAAGGCCCTCCTCCCACCCAGGGCTCCGAGCGCCTGGCCAGCCGGCCCCAGGGCCCTGCCACCGCACTCACCGGCCACCTGCAGCCACACTCGGAACCACCGGGTCTCGTTCAGGACCTCCCGGCAGGTGTAGTTGCCCTCATCCCGCGGCCTCAGCGCGGTGATGCGCAGCGAGCCGGCATCTGCCAGAGAGAAGCGCGGCTCAGCCGGCGGGAAGCTGGAATTGGAGGACAGAAGACAGACAGGCTCCGAGTCATTCCGGTACCAGGTTACCGGGCCCCTTGGTCCTGAGACGTTGCCACAGTGCAGAGTAATGTTCTCGTGAACCTCTCCAATGACCAGAGCCTCCAATCCTGTACGAGGAAAGGTCAGGCTGTTACTACAGGTCTTCGTCTCTGAACACCCTCCCTTGTGCACCGTCCCTCTGCATTAGGATTGAAAACAAAACAAAACAAAACAAAACAACAGGTGTGTGTTTTTAAGCACGCTGCGGATTATTGGCCAGGGCTGATGTTAATGAACCTGCCGTAAATGGCAATCGCAGAGAGAGCCCCAAATCTCCCCCTCCCCGCACTATCCCTGCCCTTCACCGCAGACGGCTCTGCGCTCGCACCCTGACTCTCCGCCGCGTCGCGTGCTCTGGCCAATGAGATGTTAGCGAAAGTGACGCGCACAGAGGCTCCAGCAGCACTCGTGTAACTGGGCTTGCTCACGCTCACCTCCTGCCATCACCTGGAGCAGGGCAGGCCCACGTTAGGTCCCAGGAGGAGGATGAAAGCTACATGTGCAGAGCCCAGGTGTCTCAATGGTCTGAGCTGAGGTCGTTCCAGATCAGCCCTCAGCCACCGAGTGGACGCCCGGACACGAGGGTGAGCCCAGGCAAGATCAGCAGAGCTGACTAACCCCAGCCCTTGAGCTATAATAAGTACTTACGGTCATTTTGTGATTGTTATGCAGCACTAATGTGGCAATAAATAACCGATACAGAACCCAAGTGGTTTTATTTGCCGGGAAATCCAGAACGGATGGAGGGAAGAGGGCCTGGGCTTTGTTCCCACCTTCCTACCGCTGGCTCTCGCCATCTCAGGTGCAAACGATCCTGGAAGTCAAAGCTCTCTTGCCGCTCCAACTTTGGGCATGCCCTGTGTTAGGCGCTGGGGATCCAGTGATGGGCAAAACAGAGAGAGACTTCCAGGATGTCACAGTCTAGTGGGGAAAACAGCCTAGCAATTATGTTCCAGGGTGATAAATGTCATGACATGGCCTCAGAGAAGGGGCTCCCAAGTCCAGCTGGGGTGACTGCCGGGGAAGGCTTCCTCCAGCAGGCCACACTGAGATCTGATGGACAGGTAGGAATTAGCCAGGTAGACGGGAAGATGGGGTTCCCAGCAGAGGGAACAACATGTTCAAAAGCCCAGATAAGCAGCAGTGGTACTGCTATTAGAAGTGCCACAGATCAGGTCCCACCCCAGAACATTTAAATCAGATAAATCACCTATCTAGGGGTGGCGGCAGAAGGTAGCGCTGCATTTTAACAAGCCCTCCAGGTGATTCTGATGCTTACTCATGACTGACAGGTGCGAAGGGCGACTGATCTGGCACAGACTGTCACCAGGTAACAAGAAGCAAATGCAGCCCACTTGCTGAGAAGTGTCGAAACTTTCCAGCCCCCTCCACAATCAATGTCCAAATACAAACAATTAGCCACAGGCCCAGGACTAGTTGGCAGAACCAGTTAGGAGTCTTCTACTCGTGCTCTCCCACTCAGTAGATGAGTAAGGTGTGATGCCAGGACGGAAAGTGGGCTAACTCCAAGTCCGACAGTGAGAAAGTAGCAGGGTGGGACCAGAAGCTAGACTTCTTGCTATCCTCCAAAATGTTCTCTTTACACCACATCAGAAGTTTTCAAAGTATGTGAATATACTGGGTTTTGCAAAAAGTGGTATCTCATTACAAAATAAATTGCCTTTGACATACAGGGACAACTGGGTATCCGTGTACAAAAGAATGAGGCTGGACCCCTTACCTCACATCATATATAAAAATTAACTCAAAATGGACCATAGATCTAAATGTAAGAGCTAAAACTATAAAATGCTTAGAAAAAAAAAAGAATAAATCTTTGTCGCTTTGAGTTAAGCAATGGTTTCTCAGGACCCCAAAAACACAAGCGAGAAAAGAAAAATGGCTAAATTGGATTTTGTCAAAATAAAAATTTTTGTGCATCCAAAGACACCATCAAGAAAGTGATAAGACAACCCACAGACTGAGAAAAATGTTTGCAAATCACCTACCTGATGAGGGGTTTGTATCCAGAACATATGAAGAGCACTCACAACTCAACAATAAAAAGATAAATAATACCATTTAAAAATGGGCTAAGGATCTGAATAGACATTTCTCCAGAAAGATATACAGAAGGCCAATAAGCACACGAGCAGATGCTCATCATTAGTCATCAGGGCAATGCAAATCAAAACCACAAGAGGACACCTACGGCTTCATACCCACTAGAGTGGCTGAAATCAAAGACCATAGCAAATGAACAAATACTGGCAAAGATGCAGAGAAGCTGCTTTAACGTTGCTGGTAGGATTTTTAAACGGGGCAGCTACTTTGGAAAACAGCGTGGCACTTCCTCACAAGGTTAAAGTCACGGTGTGACTCAGCAATTCCACTCTGAGGTGTAGATCCAGGAGAAATGAAAACGTATGTCTACACAGACTTTACGTGTGCATTCACAGCAGCATTATTCATTATTGCCAAAAGATGGAAACAACCCAAATGCCCACCAGCTGATGAATGGATAAATAAAATGTGGTATATCCATCCAGGGGGAATATTATTTGGCCATAAAAAGGAATGGAGTGCATACTACAGCATGGATGAATCCTGACAACATTACAGTAAGTGAAACAAGGCAGTCCTAAAAGACTACATAGTGTGTGATTCCATTTACATGAAATATGCAAAATAGGCAAATCTGTGGAAATAGAAAGTAGATTAGCAGTTGCCTAGGGCTGGGGAAAGTGGCTTGTCTGAGGCGAAGGAGGTAGCGAGGAATGACTGCTAATAGGCAAGCATACCGCTTTTCTTGTGGGGCGGGGAGTGATGAAAACATTCCGGACTGAATTAGTGGTGACGGTTGCACAATCTTGTGAATATACTAAAAACCACCAAATGATATACTTTAAAAGGGTGAATTTTATGGTATGTAAATTATATCTCAATAAAGCAGTAAAAAAATAAATAAACTGCCATCTGCCTCTGAAAATCCTTCCCTATTATAAAGGAAAGAGTAACAGTGATCTGTCTTTGGCCTTTTGTCTGGTTGGAAGGGGTTCCATTTGAAAGATTGGAAGCCAGCCTGGAGCCACGGGACCTTCCAGCTCTCTCCTCATCTTGGCCATACCACTCCCAAAGCCAGGACAACATGGAAAAAAAAAAACAAAAACCAAAAAACTCTAAGCCACTCACTGGAAGGTAGACAATGTCATCTAATGCTAGAGATTCCAAAACAGCAAAAAAGGCTTCTGAACAATCACTTTGAAAAGCAGGTGAGAATTATTTTTAAACAATTAGGCCTGAGAACCCAAGTTCTCAGTGGCAATGCCCACAGAGGAGAGAAGATGAACTGTAGAATTACAGATGCAGCATGTGTTCCTGAGACCTACAGACCTGCCCCTTCTCAGCTCCCTGGCAAATGAATAAAGGAAGAACTTGGAAAAGCCCTGGCAAAAGTCTAGTTCTGGAACTTGAGCTAACATTGTCTTCTCCTCCAAGGAGTAGAAAGACACAATCACAAAAGAAGCCATTTTAAGGCATTTCACTCCTCCTGGCTTTGCTCACTCCATTCTTTTTAGCCACTGAAGCTAAAGGTGACCTTGGAGGTCATTTCGTCCTGAGATGTGGCAGTCCTGAGGGGTTGGGTTCAAGATGAGGCAGGCTGAGCCCCGGCTCAGTGGAAAAGAATATGGCCATCAGTTAGTGACGTCTGTCTGACATGGACAAGCAGAGGCGGTCCTTGAGGGTGCACCGGTTCCATGCTTGATCATCCCATGTGCCCTCATTTCACAGATGAGAAAACTGAGGTTCAGAAAGCTTAAGTGATTTCCTTAAAGGCCCCCTCAAGTCGCTGGGAGAGCTGGGACTGCCACTGAGGTCTTCAATCCTTGGGGTCTCAGGGATTTATTCTGGTCTCCCGATCAGACAGGATGAGACAATAGACATCCTTTAACAGTCTGTGTTACTAGAAGTTGTCCACATGGTATCCACAGGGTCTGCGAATGCCTCCCCCCCACCTTAAATTCAGAATATGGACCTAAGGAGGGAACAATATAAACAACCATTTCCCAATGCTGCCCTCATATTATCATTCACAGAGTTGAGATTGTACCCAGTTATTTTTTTTTCCTACCAACTTTTTCCCAAGAATGACACGGGATTTATAAGCTGAGGTGACAGTGCAGGCATGAACATTGTCAGGAGGGAAGGGACAATTTTTTTTCCCGAGATAACTCCCAATTGGAAAAACAAACAACAAAAATACACCAAGCTGAGGAAGCCCCCTGGCACTACCCACGAAGGTGAACTTGGCCTGGGTATCAAAATGGCTGGGCACGGCATGGAGGAAGTGTCCCTGTGTGGTGAGCTGCAGCCGGGCTAAAAGCTGGTTCATTCCAGAATGATGATTTCCACCCAGGGTTCGGATGTCCCAAGGCCATTGATGTTCACAGTGCAGTTAAACGCTGCAGACAGCCAGAGGGAAGGGAACAATCACCTTTAACTTCCGGGGAGAGCAAGCCAGGGACTGTCCTCTCCTCCTCCCCGTAGCACAGTGACCACTAAGTCAAATACCAGCAGGGGCCAGCAGGTGAGGTCCCTAACTGAAGAGGGTCAGGGGTAAGTACTACAACAGGAGAGGCAGAACAAATTTGGGGTCACATGCCCTAGGTAGAAGGGGGTCACCGCTACTCAGTTCCAGGTGGAAAAGCCCTGTGCTGCCAGATCATGAGATTTTTCCAGATAAACTGGAAACCTAGATTATGGGAAACGTTACTGACTTTATTTTTTTTTAAGATTTTATTTATTTGAGAGAGAGAATGAGAGAGAGAGAGAGAGAGAGAGAGAGAGAGCACGAGAGGGAGGAGGGTGAGAGGGAGAAGCAGACTCCCCGCTGAGCAGGGAGCCCGATGTGGGACTTGATCCCGGGACTCCAGGATCATGACCTGAGCCGAAGGCAGTCGCTTAACCAATTGAGCCACCCAGGCGCCCACGTTACTGCCTCTAAATGATTGCTAAAAACAAAACAAAACAATCTTAGGAGAGCCTAAGGGTTAGGAACTTTTGGCACTTGCTGCTAGGAAGCTCAGGGGGGGGGCAATTCCTGCAAGAACCGATCAGCAGTGTGTGGGGGCATGGGTAACACAGAAAATAACACTCCAAGTATTCTGGCAAGGTACACCACCTGCTGGCCCCATCTCCTTTCCCTCTACCTGAGTCCTCGCTCTCATTGCTCGTCACCCTGCCCTGCACACAAAACACACATTCGCTGGTGCATTAAGGTCAAAAATGCTTTTTCAATATTTTTATATCCTATATATTTTTGTAAGCAACCCTGTAAACTAAATGTCACGAGGGAGAGCATAGGTGAAGGATTTAAGACCTTCTGCCAAGTGGAAGAGGTCATGTCAAGTGTAAGGGCAAGTTTTCTGAAAGTCTGAAATAACTTCAAAATAAAAAGGTTTGGTTTTGTGTTTCTTTATGGCGAAGGACGGAAGGCACGGTTTTGAACGTGCTAGTCCGCACAGGTCGGCTTGCAAGGGATGTGTAGGGAAATCCACAGGTTGCAAGTGTAAAGCGAGTTCAACCTTGGGCAGAGGAAGGAGAGAAAAATAATGGAGCCTGGAGTTTGAGCCCCAGCGCAGCAGGTAAAACCAGAACGCAAATTTACATCCGACGCTTAAAAAAACAAAAAAAACCAAAAACCCAACCAACAAAAAAGCCACAACAAAATACCACTTTCTCCCCTACACGTGCCTCTCCAATTTTCCCATCTTCAAATTCCCCAATTCTCCCATCGCCTCTCCGCAGGCCCTCTGCAGCCTCTCTGGCTGCCCACTCCAAGCGACTAGGGCTATATCTTGCCTTCCATCAGGCGCCCGGGAAAATTCCTTCCTGCAAAGAGAGCCGAGCAGCGAGCGAGCAGGAAACTCAAGACCCTCCCGGGGAGGCTGCGGAGCCGCGGCTACAACTGGCTCCCGCGGAGTCGGAGGGAATTGGGTCCCTGGCTCTCCCCTTTGCCTGGCGAAACTCAACTTTTCCCTCCGGATCGCGGCCCCTTACCTGCGGCGACCCAGCGGGCCAGCAGCACCCCGAGGCAGACAAGGACCTGCGGCTGGGACGCCCGGGCGCCCGCGGCCATCTCGCCCCAGGCGCCGGCAGGGGCTCCTCAGGAAACGCAGGCTCCCGCTGGGTGGGTGTGCGCCCCCCGCTCCCCAGGGGCCCGGCCCCTGGGGTACTGAGTGCTCCTCCCAGGTCCTCGGAACGACAGAGGAGCCCGACTCTCCGCAGCCCCCAGGAAGGATGATTGGGCTGAGCCCAATGTCCGCCGGTGGGAGCCGCGCGGGGCTCCCGGCGCGATTCTGTCTCCGCAGCGCCCGGCCCGGGGTGGGAGGGCGCACCCCACCCTCTGCGCCCGCCACCCACTCCCGCTCGCGGAAAACAACAGGAGCGGGACTCCCTCCCGCCTCCCATCCAGGCGGGAGCCCAACTTCCTCTACCTTGGCCGGGGAGGAGGGCTTTATGCAAAGGGCGCGCGCCCGCGCGCGCAGAGCGGAGTCCGGCCCGGCCGGGGGTGGAGCGCGGAGGCCTGTCCCTCCCCGAGCCCACTCGGCCCGGGACGGCAGCCCGGAGTCGCGGGGACAGCTGGGCCGGGCAGAGCCCTGCAGCTGCCGCAGGACTGCACCCCCGCCCCGGCTCGCCCGCTGCTTCCCCTCCCGGGCGCTCCGGCTGCAGCACCCGGAGGAGCGTGGCCAGCCCGAGGGGCGGGATGCCAAGCTGCAGAATTCGGGGTCCCCTCGGCGTCCCAGCTTAGCTCTTGCAGGGTTCTCCCGTGCTTTCCCGTGCTCAGGGCGGACGCCAGGGCCGCCATGGCTGTCTTCTACCCTTTGCAGAACGAAGAAGGCAAGTCTGGAGCGGGAGAAAGATGATCCCTTAGACCTCCAGCCAAAAGCGGCTGTGAACTAGCTGAGACCACACAGCAAGATCGAGAACCCAGGGGTCAGCAGAACTCGGTTCTCAGAGCTTTCCGTACCCCGCCCCCCCCACCTCAACCCCATCCAGTCTGATTCCCAGAGAGCTGCCATCCCACTTCCCTGCCACATCCTCACTCCATCCTGTTCTAGGAAAAACAAGGTTACCATATCCTCAGGAAAAGCTGACACTTGAAACTGCCCTAGGTGGAGCTTCCTTTAAAAAAAAAATGCAATTAGTACAGTAAAATATGACTTGTAGACTCTAGGAGGTGGGCATAAGGATGTTTGCCTTCTTTCAACTTTTCTGTATGTTTGAAAATGTTCATCATAAAATATTGGGGCAAAAACCAAAAATTGCTCTTAAGAAACATCATCTGTTCTGTTGCCCCAAAGGCCCCTTATTGAAATACTTCTTCTATGATGAAATCCTCTTGAAACTAATAAAAAGAGTGTGTTTTGCCTGATGAACTGAGCCATAAAATTGCAGGGTTCTTCCCTTTTCCCTCTTTTACGAAATGATTTAACTCTTCAGCTGCCTGCTGACAGTTTTCCTCCTTTCCCTGCAGTTTGGTGTTTCATCTTTTACCGTGTGATGGAAGGTAAATTCTGTCCTACGTGACCTTGCTGTTTCCTCAGCGCCTGGTGCCACATAACCCCCCACTATGTATTTGTTAAATAAACAAAGGAGAGTTCATTGGCTTTGATACTGTAGCTCCTCAAGCTTTTCTGACAAACTCCTTACCTCACATTCCCCACCTGAAGCGAACAAGACAGAAGTCAAATCAATAGCTGGCAAGTCTCCAGCTGAGGATCTGGAATTTTCTGTGACCCTGGCGGTACCTCAGGTGGGGAATCGCACAGAACAGGCCCTCCTGATATATTTGCTGAGTCAAATGCAAGGTGCTTACGACCAGTTCTCCACCCCCCAGGAGGATCAACTTCCTTCGGGATGGTTTACAATGCTGAATAGTTTGCATGGCTGGGGCCTTTTTCCAAAGCCACTTTAGAAACTTAATCTCATTGAGCCCTCCCCACAATCCTCGTACCTAAGAAACTGGGCGATCGCACTGAATAAATGACATACCCAGAGCTCCAGGAGGGTAAGCTCTGAGTCATTGAGCTGGTTGGTGGCAAAGCCAGGGCTAGAGCCCATCTCTGTCCCACACCAGAACCTGCCAAACAAAATTATTTTGTTACTTATACAAAGGCTACTACCGTCTGGATGCTTTGGGGGTCACCGGGCCGGCAGACATGGGCATGCCCCTGAGCAGGGCTCCAAGGACAGCTCCGTGGCCCGGGAAACACCCACCCTCTCTGGTCTGGATACAGGCTGTGGCCAGCCCTGAGACAGAAGCTGTCAGGAAATGCCCCGCCCTGATGTTCCGTAGCACCTCAGGCTGCTCTGGACAGTAGAAAGCACCAGTGACCAGTGAGGTGGGGGCTCACCGTGGAGTCCCTAACAAGGTAGGGACCTTTCAGAGCCTTAGTTCTATGATCTGTGCCTCATGGGTTGTTGGAAAGACAGAGCAAGTTGACTTGCAAGAAGGGATTTGGCAAAGTGTTGTTAAGGCATCAACCCCAATCTACAGTCACATACTAATCCTAAACCCCACAAGCACATATTAAACATAAGGCTCAAACACCTCTCTGCTCAGGCTGCTACACAGGGCTGTTTTTATTTTGTTTTGTTTTCACCTCTGGTGAATTGAGAAAACTTCCCTGGGTTAAGCGCTTTACCTACATGAATTCACTGACTTCTCAACACAACCCTGAGAGGGAGGGATGATCATTCTGAATGTAGAGATGGCTCAGAGAGGCCGGGGGACACAGCAAGTGGGGGCAGGGGAGAATGTTGGCGGGGGGGACTGATGCGAACCCAGGTCTGAGGCACAGCTGTCTTATTCAGTCTCGGAGGGAGGGACAGCACGGGGCTCCCGCCTGACTCCCTAGCCAGCCTTCCTACAGCCTGGGTCTCTGAGGCCATCAAGCTACCTATTATTTCCGCCCGGCTACTCCTCTCCTCCTGTCCTCTCCCTAGGGGTAATGCTGAAAGGTTCCTTAGCAACAACCTGCTTCTCTGTTCAACCTAGAGATATTCTCCTGGGGGCTTTGGAAAGAGCAGGCCGGTCAGGAACAGCTGGGGGTAGCAGCCTGGCTACTCAGGAAGCTCTGCACCCCTGCACTTCAAGAAATATAAAGAGGTGCATGACCTTCCTACCTGTACCCCCGTGGAGAGGAGGGACAACCAAACCAACCTGGCTTGTTCTCTGGGAAAGAAAGCCTGCTAAGACTTCCCAAAATACCACCTCCTCCCACCTCCCCTCTGCCTTCTGCCCAGAAGAAAAGAACTGGCATGCAGAGGCCATAGCAGAAAAGTTCCTGAAAGCAGGCGAAGTTCTAAGAAGAAGCCGGAAGGATGAGATAGGAGAGTGGAATAATGGAGAGTTGTCAAATGAGTCTATTTTTGACCGGAGACCAGCCTCTTCTCTCTGGACTCGAGACCAGGAGGGTGAAGTTTGTTATCTCTGAGTGGCAAAGAACCACAGAATGTGGAAGGCGGACCCAAACCCAGAAAGCAAAATGGGGCACAGGAAATGACCAGCCAGTTCCCTGAGAAATGGGCAGCCAGGGGGCTGAAGGGAGGAGGGGATGACTCACCCCTCTAGGAGACGAAGGCAGCCTAGCAGGTAAGCTGGGGAATGTCTAACCATAGACTCTCCTGCTGGTGGTGATGGGGGGTTGATTTGTAGTGTTGGCCGATTTCCCTGGGGTAAATCCTTCCACCATAACCAATTCCAGGCGCTCGCTGGGAAGTGATTTTACTGGATGTACAATCTGTTCTCCCAAGCCAGCACCCCGGGAACACACCAGTCTCCCCCAATGAGGTAACTCCAAGGTGGGAAACTTTTGACTAGATGGCCCAGGAGCCAGACAGATGACGCAGATAAAAAAACATTCTCTCTCTTTTTTTTTTTAAGATTTTATTTATTTATTTGACAGAGAGCGGAAACACAAGCATGGGGGGTGGGAAAGGGAGAAGCAGGTTTCTCTCCAAGCAGGGAGCCCGATATGGGGCTTGATCCCAGGACCCCAGGATCATGACCTGAGCCGAAGGCAGATGCTTAACGACTGAGCCACCCAGGCGCCCCAAAATCATTCTTTGATTAGTCTCCTGTTCTTTGATCTCACACTGTTGAATGCCATTTGTTGGCCACAATAAATGTGATTTTCCTAACTTTGAATTAGGACATATGGGTTGATAGCAGCAAGTATATTTAATTTACAGCAGTAGAAGAACTTAGTAAACTCAGGGTTTCCAGAGAAAACTTGGATGAAACATTTTTCCAAAGTTGACACACCTATTTCCTAGATGGCATTGCTTTTTCCTGATTATAAGCATATCAGGCTCACTCTAGAATGATGAAAAACAGAAAAGTAGGAAATAAAGTGTAACTATAACCCATCAAGAAATCGTTAGTTACGTCACTAGAAACCTCTAGTCATTTCTGATGAGTTCCAATGTGTGTGATTTTTTTTTTTACAATGCTGTGATGACATTTTACACAAAGTTTTGACTCCTGCTTGTTTCTTTCTTTTTTTTTTTAAGATTTTATTTATTTATTTGACACACAGAGAGAGAGAGAGAGAGAGAGAGCACAAGCAGGGGGAGGGGCAGGCAGAGGAAGAGGGAGAAGCGGACTTGCCTAGCAGGGAGCCCCACGTGGGGCCCCATCCCAGGACCCTGGGATCATGACTTGAGCAGAAGGCAGACGCTTAACAACTGAGCCACCCAGGCGCCCCTCCTGCTTGTTTCTTTAGCTTTATAAATATACACTGTATTTTTTTTTTTTACAAGTAACTAGTCTTTTTAACTGGAAAAGTAATAAAAGATTAATGGTAAAAAAAAAAATCAAATGAACCTTGCTGACATTGTGCTAAGTGAAATAAGCCAGTCACAAAAAGACACATACTGTGTGATTTCACTTATTTGAGGGGCCTCGTGCAGTCAGATTCCTAAGAGAGAGCTAGAAGGGTGGTTGCCAGGGGCTGGGGGGAGTTGGGTGGGGTTGGTGTTTAATGGGCCTGGGGTTTCAGTTTTGCAAGATGAAAAGTGTTCTGGAGGCAGATGGTGTGATGGTTGCACAACATTGGGAATGTACTTAATGCCTCTGAAATGTACGCTTAAATAGGTTAAGATGGTAAATTTTATGTTACGCCTATTTTACCACAATTAAAAAAATTTTTAAATGCAGAAGAAAATGGGGAAGTGGGAGAACAATGAGAAAAAAATAATACACACATGGGACAATGAACAGAGACGCTTCGCTGGTATTTGTGAACTGAGTGAATCATACTGAAAAAAATCCAATCAATTTTACAGTGAAATTATATCTGAAAAGTAAGTCTTCTGCTTCCCTGGTCTCAGTCCTCTTCTCAGTAACACCCAGTCTCTCCAACTTCTGGAGACTGCAGTTTCTGCTGGTTATTTAATGTGCACCTGTTGCAATATTATACAGCCATCAACAGTTGTATTTTCAAAGTTTATGTAAGGAAGAAGATTTGGCTGTTATGATTACCCAGATGTGTGAAGTTCAATGAGGGTTTTTTCCCCCAATAGCTTTGTATACTATGAATTCACTCATTTATTTTATTTTATTTTTTAAGTAGGCTCTACACGGGACTTGATCTCAGGATCCTGAGATCAAGACCTGAGCAGAGATCAAGAGTCAGATGCTTAACCAACTGAGACACCCAGGAGCCCCTGAATTCACTCATTTAAAGTGTATGGTTCAGGGGCGCCTGGGTGGGTCAGTTGGCTGGGCTTCTGACTCTTGATTTCCACTCAGGTCAAGATCTCAGGGTTGTGTTCGAGCTCCGTGTCAGGCTCTGTGCTCAGCAGGGAGGCTGCTTGGAATCTCTCTCTCTCTCCCTCTCCCTCTGCCCCTCCCCTCTGCGTGCTCTCTCTCCCTCTCCAAAATAAATAAATAAATCTTTAAAAGTAAATAAAGTGTATGGTTCAGTGCTTTTTAGTTGTCAGAGTTGTCACAAACAATTTACTTTTGCCACCCCGAAAAGAAACACCTCACCCTTTAGTTATCACCCTCAATTCTCCCCACCCCCAGCCCCTGGCAACCACAAATCTACTTCCTATCTCTATGGATTTGCCTATTCTGGACATCGCATATAAACAGAATCAAACAACATGTGTGGTGTCTGGCTGCTTTCACTTAGCATAATGTTCTCAAGGTTCACCGGTGTTGCGGCATCTATCAGCACTTCATTCCTTATTGTGGCCAAATTATATTCCATGGTATGGAGATACCACATTTGTATTTATCCATTCACCAGGTGATGGACATTCAATAAACATTCAAGCCACTAAGTGACCCAGAGAACTCAGGGCGCCCCTTTGCTAGTTTCTTCTCTGCCTTATTTACCCATCACTCCATGTATGTCTTCTGGAAAGATTGTTCTTGCTTCCCTTGCTGCTCTACTGTGAGCAGGCTGGCATTTACAAAAGACTGCCCCTCTTTACTTTGTTTGGGCTCTGTGTATGCCAAAGCACCTGAACGGGGATTCAATCAAGTAGCATTTTATGCCATTATTTTTTCTTTTCCCTAAGATTTCTTTTTTTTTAAAGATTTTATTTATTTATTTGATAGAGAGAGACACAGCGAGAGAGGGAACACAAGCAGGGGGAGAGGGAGAAGCAGGCTTCCCACTGAGCAGGGAGCTGGACGTGGGGCTCAATCCCAGGACCCCAGAATCATGACCTGAGCCGAAGGCAGCCGCTTAACCAACTGAGCCACCCAGGTGCCCCTCTTTTCCCTAAGATTTCAATCAAACTCCTTTGGGGATATATAGCCAAGAATTCCCAAATTTCTTTTTTTAAAGATTTTATTTATTTATTTGTCAGAGAGAGAGCACAAGCAGAGAGAGTGGCAGGCAGAGGGAGAAGCAGACTTCCCACTGAGCAAGGAGTCCAATGCAGGACTCGATCCCAGGACTCTGGGATCATGACCTGAGCCGAAGGCAGACACTTAACCGACCGAGTTACGCAGGCATCCCTAAGAATTCCCAACTTTTTAGGGTTCCAACATCTGATCATTGCCTACTTCAGTTCTTTCTCCCAAACCTGCAAAAGTTCCATCCCATTTCTCAAAGCCAAATGTATTAAACTTAATTCAAGTTTAAGATTTTTACATTCCCCGGTGCCTGGGTGGCTCAGATGGCTAAGCGTCTGCCTTCAGCTCAGGTCGTGATCCCAGAGTCCTGGGATCGAGTCCCGCATCGGGCTCCCTGCTCCTTGGGAGCCTGCTTCTCCTTCTGCCTCTCTTTCTCTCTCTCTCTCCCCCTCTCTCTGTCTCTCATGAATAAATAAATAAAATTTAAAAAAAAGATTTTTGCATTCCCTGACCAGGAGAACTTAGTCTTACTAAACTGGTAGAGACATGGTAAACACTTGCATCCTGTCTTTTCCAGTGGATGGCTGACTTTCTGTAAGATTTCCAGAAAGCTCCCTCAGAATATATACTATTTGCTCTTGCCAGGTCCACTCTCCAAGGAATGTCTCCTTCCATCTTCTGAGCAAACTTCTGAAGTAGATACTCTTTCTTACCTATATTTTGCTAATAAGGAAGCTGAGGCTTGGGAAGGTGAAATAACTTTCCTAATGAAGTCACAGGTTCAAGCCCATGTTTATAAAGTGAAACACTTCTGCTCTGGGCCTCACATTTACTTGGAGAAGTAAAAACTTGGATTGGGGGGACACTTCAGGGATTAAGAACCTTGGGATGAGGGGCGCCTGGATGGCTCAGTGGGTGGAGCATGCAACTCTTTTTTTTTTTTTAAGATTGTATTTATTTGAGAGAGAGAGTGAGCGAGAGCGAGTGAGCAGGAGTAGGGAGAAGGGGAGAGGGAGAAGCAGACTCCTTGCTGAACAGGGAGCCAGACACGGTGCTTAACCGACTGAGCCACCCAGGTGCCCCAGAACATGCAATTCTTGATCTCGGGGTTGTGAGTTCAAGCCCCACCTTGGGTATAGAGATGACTTACAAATAAAAGAGAAAAAAAGAGAACCTTGTGATCAAAAGTTTGTACCCTCTCCCTAGGGGAATGCACATATTCCCAACATTTTAAAAGCAATTTCAAGGAGTTAGGAAAACGGCAAAACAGAATAAGCCTGGAGGTCTAAACCAGAATTGTTGGCTGGGCCCACGAGGAAGGGAAAAACCTCACCTACAAGCTTGAGTCACCAGGTGGCGCTCTCGGCCCTGAATGGACTCTGGGTCCCACAGCCAAGGTCTCCCAAGAGATAAGAGTTGCACCAAGAGGCAAGGAACTCAAAGAATTTCAGAGATTACTGGTTCAAACAATAACCCTCACCATCTAGAGGAGGAGAGGAGGTGCAGAGTTGTTGAGGAGCTTGCTCAAGGTCACAGCTCATGGACAAAGCCAGGACTCACCCACTTATGCAAGTTCACATATTTCTGAAATGTATCACATAGTTCCCTTACCCTGAACGGAGCCCGGTGGACACAATGCGGTATTTTCTCATGACGCTTCAAGCAATGAGCTTTTGTGTGTGTGAACATTGTGAACACTGACTCCTGTGCTGTGTTATCTGAAAAAACTAGAGGGGTTTATCCCCCACACAAAATGGCCCTAGACTGCTGTTTCAGTGAGGCACTGAACACAGGTGCTGGTCCTCCCATGCATCAGGCGTGCTTATGTTTCCATGCATCCTTAGGAAAGTTATCTTCCCCTTTCTGAGCCTCAGTTTCCCGGGCCAATGAGTGGATTTCACCAGGCATGTGCCAGTAAAGTGCCCAGCAGGTAGTAGATACCCAATAATTGGTAACTATTAACATAATCATGCTTCTTGCTACTGTCAATATGCTACTTTATTTTGCTACTTTAACTGCTACTTATATATGCTCTTCCTTGGAGCCCAGGTGACTAAGCTTATTAGAACACTATGTAACATAAGAATACGTAGGCACTGAGGGCGCCTGGATGGCTCAGTTGGTTGGGCGACTGCCTTCGGCTTGGGTCATGATCCTGGAGTCCTGGAATCGAGTCCCGCATCGGACTCCCCACTTGGCGGCGAGTCTGCTTCTCCCTGTGACCCTCCCCCCTCTCATGCTCTCTCTGTCTCATTCTCTCTCTCTCAAATAAATAAATAAAATCTTTAACAACAACAACAACAAAAGAATACATAGGCACTGAAAGTTCCTTCATGGACTCTGTGACAGCGTTGTGTGGCTTGGCAGTCCTGGCCCTCAGCTGGGTGCTGGAGAAGGAGGGCGCCAGCTGGGTGCTTTCACAGGATAGAAGGCGTTGGTGGAAACAGAAGGGAGTTGGGAGATTAGACTCCTGGAAAACTAAGTTGCCCTGAGGTTCACTATCGCTAGGTCTCCTTTTTCTTTTCAACATGTATTTCTGACCATTCCAATGGTAAAATAGCAGTGAAATTGTATTTTTACAAATACGAGACCTCCAAAAAGCGAAACCCCAAGGAATGTGAAATTTCACCTTTCAGCAGATTTGTTCATTCTTTGAAAGACGCAAACCCTTCAGGGACTCACACACTTCAGCTCCGGAGGCCAGCCCCTCCCCTCTGCTCCCTGTCTTTACTGGAGTTCTGACCTTCACTGGGTACCAGGCGCTGTGCTAGATACCGGGGAATAAACTCAGCATGGCCTCTGTCTCGAGGAGCTCACTCTTATCCCCAAAGCTCCAGCCGCATCAGACAACAGCTGTTTCAACCAGATCATGTTCTCACTACACCTCGCTATCCCCCAGCCAGGTTCTTGCTCTTTCTGCTACAAGGGACGCCCTTTGTTCCTTCCCTCATCAGGATGATTACCAGCAATTCTTCAAGCTCAAGCGGTCACCTCTTCCAGGAAGTCTTCTGTGGTGCATACAGGAAGTGCAGGTGCCCTTCCTCTGCATTCCCCTAGTGCCCTGCAAAAATGTATATCCTAACCCTTGCCACTCTGAATTGTAATCATTGCTTTCCATGTCTGCCTTTCCTGTTCCAGCCTGGAGCCTCCTTGAAGGTAGAGGCAGTGTCTCATCTACTTCCGTGTCCCCAGGGTCTAGCACAAAATCGATGTTCAGTAAATGCAAGTGAACAAATAGAGTGTTGGCCCCAGTCGAAGTGGACACTGAATGTATACTCAGGAGAGGATTTATTCTGGTAACTCTTGCTCACAAAACTCTAGAATCTTGCAGATGGTTCTTCTTTGCTAGAAACTACCTTCTTGATAATCAATTTAGTTTCTCTTTCCAGGCAACATCTGGTCTCCTTTCAGTGCCTTTTTTTTTTTTTTGAGGTTTATTTATTTATTTTAGAGAGAGGGAGAGAGCATGAGGAGGGCAGGGCCAGAGGGAGAGGGAGAGAGAATCTCAAGCGGACTCCATGCTGAGCATGTAAGGCTCAATCTCACCACCATGAGTTAAGGACCCGAGCGGAGACCAAGAGTCAGGGGCTTAACCGACTGCACCATCCAGGTGCCCCTCCCTCCAGTTGCTTATCTTCTCTGCCTCAGGGTGCAGCCTCTCTTTGGGGGGCATCTTCACCTAAGTATATATCAGATCACAGGGTCCACTGCTCTTGTCCTTAACATCTACCTTCTTAGTGACTTCATTTTCTCATGTGCTCTTTCCCAGCCTGCATTCCAGTCTTTTCTACTGACTACAGGATAAGGCCTGGGTTCTGGGATCAAACACTCTTGGATTTATAATCTAGCCCACCGCTTCTAAGGTACAAGATCTCTCTGAGCCTCATTTCCCTGCACTGTAAAATGGGAATGATAACTATTGCCCTTACCTGTTAGCATGGAACCTGGTAAAGACAAGAGCTGGATAAGTATCATGCCATCTGGGACATGCAGAATACACATACATATTATTTTATTTTATACTTTATTATATTTTAATCACATGAAAATATATTAATAAAATATAATAATTATATAAATTATATTATGGCTTATTATAATTTATAGTCTTTAATCATTATAATTATAAAAATTATGATTTCTCTATATTTTATATGACAAATAATCAATGTCATCATACTAATTATTTGGCTTACTTTAGTTTCCTAGCTTTTAAATCCCTTTTTGCTAGTCAAGTCAGAAGAAGTATGTTCATTTTTTTAAAAGGAAAATTTGCAAAAATATAATTTAAAACAATTGAGTCCACTTGTGGGAAGTGGAAGTCCCTCTGACAAATTTTAAATTTGTATTCCTCTCTAAAGGATGTTTGTTATTTACAGTTGTTATTTATCCTTCCAATTATACATTTACATATATATGCATTATAGACAACATATAAAGATACAGCTTTTTTAAAAACCATAGATAAGATCCCACACTCTATATTCTTTTTCTTTTTTTAAGATTTTATTTATTTATTTGACAGAGAGACACACAGCGAGAGAGGGAACACAAGCAGGGGGAGTGGGAGAGGGAGAAGCAGGCTCCCTGCGGAGCAGGGAGCCCGATGCGGGGCTGGATCCCAGGACCCTGGGATCATGACCCGAGCCAGAGGCAGACGCTCAACCGACTGATCCACCCAGGCACCCCAAAATAAATAAAATCTTAAAAAAAATTAAATATGCCTGTCACAAAAAGACAAATACTGTATGATTCTACTAATATGGGGAATCTAAAGTAGTCAAATTCATAGAAAAAGAATGTAAAATGGTGGTTACCAGGGGCTGGAGGGAGGGGGAAATGGGGAGTTAGTGTTTCATGGGTATGGAGCTTTAGTTTTGCAAGATGAAAAAGTTCTAGAGATTGGTTGAACAATGTGAATATACTTTTTTAAAAAGTTTGTATTTACTTTTTTTAGCATTCTCTATACCCAACATGGGGCTCGAACTCACAATCCCAGGATCAAGAGTTGCACATTCCTCTGAGCCAGCCTGGAGCCCCCAATGTGAATACACTTTTTGTTTTTTTTAAGATTTTTATTTATTTGAGAGAGAGAGAATGAGAGATAGAGAGCACGAGAGGGAAGAGGGTCAGAGGGAGAAGCAGACTCCCTGCTGAGCAGGAAGCCCAATGTGGGACTCGATCCCGGGACTCCAGGATCATGACCTGAGCCGAAGGCAGTCGCTTAACCAACTGAGCCACCCAGGCGCCCCCAATGTGAATATACTTAACACTACTGAACTGTACACTTAAAACAGTTAAGATGGTAAATTTTATGGTTTTTGTTTTTTACGAATTATTTTCTGTTATTATTTATTTATTTATTTATTTATTTTTTAGTATTTCTATTGGAAGCAGGAGGAGGCCTGCATTAGCTCAGGGTACCCATATGGTACATTATATTCACTTAGGAGAGAGAGAGAGAGAGAGAGAGATTAACATTTACTTAAGAAGAAATTTGCTTTTGAAATTTAAATTTACTACAATTTAAATAGTCTGGGGGCTGGGGTACCTGGGTGGTTCAGTTGGTTAAGCGTCCGACTCTTGATTTCAGCTCAGGTCATGATCTCAGGGTCTTAATTTCCTGAGCATGCAGAATGTTCTAGTAAGCTCATAAAATCATTATAAGTAGAGATGGAGTCTAATAAGGTGACTGATATCATATGTAATTAGTATGAGCTGTGTACTCAAGGCACTTGCTGACACGGTGCTTACACATTTCTCCATCCTGAGCTGGTTGATCTCCATGAGGGTGTGTACGTCACTCATTTTCTCCTTATAGAGGACATCTCTTGCTTTTGTTTTTCTTGCCTCTACTTCTCTTCTTTCTGGCATCAGCACAACTGTTTTCTGTTGGAGAGCTGTCCCCAACCCTAAGAAAACATGATTGGGATGGAGCTACAGGTGTGGGTGAGAACCCAGGTGTGGTCACAGGTGAGTTGATGAGGGCTGGGCACACAACCCAGTCTGGATTCGTGAGGAGCCGTGCCTGGATGTTGCTGGAGGTGTTGAGTGGGGCAAGCCTTTCTGCTGGGGCTGCTAGCGTACATGAATGTGAGCTTGAGGCTGTCGGTGGCTATTACTTGTTATCTACCACTGGGTCACAAATGACCACAAACTTTGTGGTGTAAAACAATATACATTTATTATCTTACCGTTTCTGTGGATCAGGGAGGGGCTGGGTGTGCCAGAGCTCGGTGTTGTGAGTTAGGGTCTCTCAAGCTGTCAGACATAACTGGGTCTCGTTGTCAGGAGCTCAGTCAAGCTGAGAGAGAGTGCTGAAAAAGAAAGCATCCAGCCTCTAATCTTAGTGTGATGGTAGAAGCAAGAGGCTGAACCCAGTGAATGCACCTTGTCTCCCCGTTGCATTTTCCCCCACGGAATGGCACAGGGCAATCAGCACAGACGTAGTGGGTCATTTTGCTGTTGAAAGAACCCCAAATAGGGGCGCCTGGGTGACTCAGTCAGTTAAGCGGCTGCCTTCAGCTCAGCTCATGATCTCAGGGTCCTGGGATCGAGCCCCGCATTGGGCTCCCTGCTCAGTGGGGAGCCTGCTTCTCCCTCTCCCTCTGCCCACTGCTCTGCCTACTTGTGCTCTCTCTCTATCTCTCTGTCAAATAAATAAAAACCTTAAAAAAAAAAGAACCCCGAATAAAAGGGTCCAGTGGTTTTTTTTGGATCCTAGGGTTTGGGGGATGGGGATGCAGAAGATGAGGGAGCAGGGGTGGAGTGGAAAATCACTGGTACTGGGTCAGAGTGGAGGAAGTGTCTTCAAGGTCCTGTCCTTCCTCCAGAAGGGGGCCTTGGCACAGGCAGATGAAAAGGACCTCTGCCCAAGACCTCAGATAAAAAGACCCGGGAGTGAAGGTACCAGGGCTCGGAATACAAATGCGTGCAAGAGCATGAGTGGTCAGGGGGGTGTGAATCCTTGATGCATCTCCCTTCAGAGCTTGCCGTGTACCTGCTGTGCACTAGGGCTGGTGTGCGGAGGACACCTTTCCCCCTGAGGCCTGCCAGGTCCAAAGCCTTTATCATTCATTGCCTATGAACAGGCCCGGGAAGTCACACATAGGTTTTGAACCAGGAGCCAGACACCGCATTCATCAGAAGCCTTGACCGGGGAATCACCGGCTTCCAACCTCTCGTGGTGGATGTTGGTAGGATTCAGTTCCTTGTGGGGCTATTGGACCCAGGACCTCAGATCCTCACTGGCTGTTGGCCAGAGGCTGCCTTCAGTTCCTTGCCATATGCCTTTCCGCGTGGCAGCTTATTGCATGAAATCCTGCAAGCCGAGAAGGCTGTAGAGGGTATGCACTAGCAAAAGCTGTAAGTCACAATCTCCTGTAGCCTAATCACAGAAGTGATGTTCCATTAGCCTTGCTGTATGCTATTGGCTAAAATTGGGTTACTCAAGGGGAAGGGATTATACAAGGCCATGAATACCAGGAGGTGGGGATCACCAGGGCCTTCTTAGAAGCTGCTACCACAGTGGCTTTCTGGCAACATAAAGGGAGAGTCTGCTTGAGACTGAAACCAGCTCAGAGACAAACAAAGCTGAGAAATAGGAGGGACATAGATACTTACGGCACACGTAAGCCCCTGGATCCAGACACTTCTGAAGCCAACCACCCTTTGGTGTTCCAGGACCCAAACTAATGACTTGTTGTTGTTGTTGTTGTTGTTGTTGTTGTTGTTGTTAGGACTCTGGTTTGCATTGGGTTTTAGTCCACTTGAAACTGAAAGAATCCTGATTAACATAAAAGTAAGTTGGCCAGATTCTTTGGGTTTCATGGGATAGAGAGGTGTGAGGTCAGGGCAAGGACAAGGTGTCTGCTGAAAGGTGCTGGCCGGTCTGGCACCCACCGGGAGCCCTGTTGTGGGGGAGGTCAGTTCTGGAGGTCAGAGGTCTCTGTCTCTCCAGGTGCCTGTTTGTCTCTGTGAATCTGTTGTTTTCACACTGCTGATGGGCCGTTTCTCCTCTATTCTATATATATGTTTACCCAAACTCCCTGCTGCCTCTGATTTTCAGCCTGTGCAAGACTCTCAGGGGCCCCGCTGCACCCTCTGTGCATCTCCTCCTTTCTGTATCAGCTCCTGACATTTACACCTGTCTGTTTCTCCTGATATCCCAGGTCAGATTCCAGACAGCGAATCCCGTGGAGCACTTGCTGGCCTGTGGTTTGACAAGTTTGTGGATTGGTTGTCAGATGGGTCGGGGGTGGACTCAGGAGGGCTTCCTAAGAGCTGTGGGCCTGGTGGACACAAAGACACAAAACAAGCCATCTGTCATGAAGGTAGTAAATTCCAGTTTGAATAATCACTAATTTGATAGTGCTAAAGTCTGAATGAATGAGGCTTCACTGGGCTTCAGCATGATTTGGAAGAATTGGTTTCTATTTCCAACTCCTTTTTAATGAGGAGATCATCTGCATGAACTAAGGACTCTTTCTGCTCCAAGTGAACAACCTCCCATTGAAACAGGCACAGGTCCAATATGGAATTTGCTGTCTCGTGTATCTGCAAAGCCCAAGGGTAGCTCTTACTTCACGCTTGGCTCGATCCAGAGGTCAAACAGTGTCAATGTCATCATGTCATGATGACTCTCTCTCTCAGAGCCACGTTCCACTGCATTGGCTCATTGTCAAGCAGCCTCTTTTGAGGCTTGGTCACCTATGCATCCTTGAGCCAATGGCGAAGCCAGAGGGATGCAATGCTTTGACTGACCAGTCTCCAGTCACGTGACCATCCCTGGAGCCCCACCTAAACCTTAACATGCACCGTGAGGGACAGAGGAGTGGTTCCCCAAAAGAAAAGTGGGGTGCTATTCCTTGAAAGAGAAATGAATGCTGACAAAACACCACTAGGGTCTACACCTGTTAATCTGTCCATTTGTTTCCCAGTCCCTCAAAGCATGTACTGTTTGTGGAGTAATCCTGCAAACAACCTCTGAGCTTACCAACACATTTGCAGGTGACTTCTGGAACTTGCTTTTTTTTTTTTTTTAATTGAAGTGAGATTCACATCACATGAACTTAACCATTTTAAAAGTGAACAAGGCAGTGGTACTTAGTACAGTCACAATGGGGTGCAACCACCACCTCTATCTCGTTCCAGAACATTTGCATCCCCTCAAAATAAAGCCCCGTGCCCATTAAACAGTTGTTCCTCAGTCCTTCCTCTTTGTTACTCCTGGTGACCACCCATTTGCATTCTGTGTCCGTGGATTTACCTATGCTGGATATTTCCTATAAATGGACTCATAAAATACATGGCCTTTGGTGTCTGGCTTCTTTCACTTAGCATCACGTTTTCAAGGTTCATCCACATTGTGGCAAGTGTGGGTGCTTCATTCTTTTTATGGGCTAAGTAATAGTCCATGGTGTGTATATACCATTATTTGCTTGGTTCTTATTTTATTTTTTATGTTTAATTGTGATAAAATATACATAACACAAAATTTATCACCTTAGCCATTATTATTTTTGGGGAGGGCAGGGGAGAGAGAATCTTAAGCAGGCTCCTCACTCAGCGTGGAGCCTGATGTAGGGCTCGATCTCATGACCCCGAGATCATGACCTGAACTGAAATCAAGAGTTGGACACTTAACCCACTGAGCCATCCAGGCACCCCTACCATCTTGACCATTTTTAAGGACAGCTCTGTGGCATTAAATACATTTGCTTTGTTGTGCAACTGGGGCCACCATCCATCTCCAGAACTTTTTCATCTGGCAAAACTGAGACCATACTGACTAAACAACTCCTCATTCCCTCCCCTGCCCCCTCCTCCACCTCTGGGCAGCACCATTCTACTTTTTGTCTTTAGGAATTTGACTACTTTCGATATTTCATGTAAGCGGAATCATACGGTATTTGTCCTTTTGTGACGGACTTATTTCATTTAGCTTAACGTCCTCAAGGTTCATCCATGTTGTAGTGTGTGACAGGGTTTCTTTCTTTCTTTCTTTCTTTTTAAGATTTATTTATTTACTTGAGAGAGAGAGGAGAGGACATAGTGGGGAGGAACTGAGGGAGAGGGAGAGAGAAACACAAGCCGACTCCGAGCTGAGTGTGGAGCCCGATTTAGGGCTTGATCTCATGACTATGAGATCATGCTATCTGAACCAAAACCAAGAGTTTGGAGGCTTAACTGACTGCACTACCCAGGCACCCTTGGGGTTTCCTTCTTTTAAAAGGCTGAATAATATTCCTTGTGTAGACCGACTTCATTTTGTTTATCCATTCATCATCAGTGCACATCTGGGGTGCTTCTACCTCTCGGTTATGGTGAATAATACTGCTTTGAATATGATGTGCAAATATCTCTTCGAGATTCTGCTTTCAATTCTTTTGGATATATACTCAAAAGTCAGATTGCCGGATCATGGTAAATCTATCTTAAAGTTTTTGAGAAAAGAGAATTTGCTCATTTTTAAAATTAATTTTCTGATTTTTTTCCTCAAGATATTTTATGCAGAAGATGACAGTGAGAACGTAAAGGGTGTTTTAAAATGCGTGGCGGGGCACCTGGCTGGCTCAGTCAGTAGAGCCTGTGACTCTTGATCTCAGGGTTTTTTTTGTTTTGTTTTGTTTTTTTAAAAGAGCCAGGGAATACATTATATCAAATCATGAGACTAACTCTCAAGTCAACATAAGGGACATTTTTAGTGGTGAAATTATTTATTTATTTATTTATTTATTTATTTTAAAGATTTTTATTTATTTATTTGACAGAGAGAGACACAGCAAGAGCAGGAACACAAGCAGGGGGAGTGGGAGAGGGAGAAGCAGGCTTCCTGCGGAGAAGGAGCCTGATGTGGGACTCGATCCCAGGACCCTGGAATCATGACCTGAGCCGAAGGCAGACGCCCAACAACCGAGCCACCCAGGTGCCCTTGATCTCAGGGTTTTAAGTTCGAGTCCCATATCAGGTGTAGAGAGTACTTAAAAATAAAATCTTTAAAAATAAAATAAAATGCTTTGAAATTCCCATTGCAGAAAAGCAAACATCTCAATTAAAAAAAAAAAAAAACTAACGAGGGGAATCCTGGAGACCAAGATCCTGGTCAGCTTCCAGAACGATGTCTTGGTCCAGGTTCCATGGCCAACAGCCAGTTCCTGGATCCCCCGGAGTCACAATTCCAAATCAAGCATGGCCCCAACAACAGTTTCTAAACTGTGGCCACAGGACAGAGCTTTCTGTTTTTTAGGACTCTCTGGCGACATGCTTTCTCTAGTAGAAGCACGACGAGCAAAACTGGAACGAAGCCATTCCACCAAATAGCCACATCAGTGAATTTCCTCGCCTCGCTCAACAAAAATGACCTGCCGTTTTTCAGACCCAAGGGCAGCACCTACAGGAGTTCCCTGTCTAGACACACACACAGACAAGTTACAATCCAGAAAGGCAAGTATGTAGTATGTAGGTGTGTCAATAAACAGAACATTTCTTGTCCTCTGCTTTCTTTTTAAAAATTGCTTTCTCCACCTCCTTTAATCCATGAAGAGTGCTCCGGATAATCAGTCCTTTGGGCATCGGCTGTATGCCAGGAGCCTCCCAACTCCCCCAGGCTGGGTCTTTAACCTGAATTTCTAGGGCACTTCTCAATTTCTGGGTGAAAACGAGGCTTTCTGTAGTCATTTGCAGGAGCACGTGGCTTCCCAGCTCTGGCTGGCAGAAGCTCTCTCCCGGGTGCCTGCCTCTCTGCCCAGACCTGCTCCAGACTCTGCAGACCACTCACCCCAGACCAGATGGTTCTCTTCTTAGCTGGATGTCAGCCTTTTCGACAAGGCCCTGAAATTTCTGAATTTCTTGTGCTTCACTTTCCCCAGCCATCAAATGAGGGGGAAAATGAGAAACAGCCTCAAGTCTAATAACAAATGCATGATTAAATAATCCATGACACTGTGGTCTTAGACAGTCGTTAAAAAAAAAACACACACTTTTTGAAATATATTTAACATCAGAAAATGTTCAAAATAAAAGATTAAGTGAGAGAGAATGCAGAATTACGTATGTATTCTTATGTAGATCATATACTCTACATATATTGTCAAAGACATGAAAATGAAACTTTGTGGAGATTGAAACATTTGAAATAAATGACAGGGTAAACCTGGTTGATCACTAGGTTCCCTTTTCACTTAAAAATCAACCAGTCACAGAGGCCCTACCCAGTTTGGAACGTGGTATCTCAAACTTAAAATGTTAATGTTCTTTGACCCACTTTTAGGATTTTATCCTCAAGAGAAAACAACCAACCAAATAAGTACCTTGAAGGTATGTGCAAAAGGATAAGTATTGCAGAGATGTTTCTAGAGCATAACAGTGAGAACACCTTACATGTTCCCCAAAGGGGGGGGTTTGTGTTTATAAACAAGGGACAATCCATACAATAGAATCCTCTGCAACTATTAAATTGTTGCTCTTTTGGTACACCTGGGTGGCTCAGTCAGTTAAGGGTCCGACTCTTGGTTTAAGCTCAGGTCATGATCTCAGGGTCTTGGGATCGAGCCCCCCTATTGGGCTCTGCTCTCAACACTCAGTTCGGAGTCTGCTGGAGATTCTCTCCCTCTGCTCCTCCCCTTGCTCAAGCTTTCTCTCTCTTTAAAATAAATAAAATCTTTAAAAAAATGTTGCTGTATTTATTTATAGACATGATTGGAGAAAGCAAACAGAGGCAAATTACACGACAGTATGTATGTCATATTGAAATCATAGTTTCATACATGCATATTCATATTTATATGCATAGAAAGACGTCTGGAAGGGGGTGCCTGGGTGGCTCAGTTGGTTAGGTGTCTGACTCCTGATTTTGGCTTGGGTGGTGATCTCAGGGTTGTAGGATGGAGGCCTGCGTCATCGGGCTCTGCACTTGGCATTGAGCCTACTTGAGATCGTCTCCCTTGCTCTCCCTCTCTTAAAAGAAAAGAAAAGAAAAGCAAGAAGTCTGGAAGGAAATACAGCAAGATGTCTGTTGCCTTGGGCGGTAGGATTATTAATGGACTTCACTTAATTTTATGTTTGCTTGTTTATGAGTTTTATATAATGAACATGTAATAAAGTAATAGCTTCCTACTTGGACATGCCAAGCTGTATGTGAAGCACATCATATGAGTTTCATTTGATCCTCACAATGATCATTTCTGGGACGTTGGTAAACCCAGTTTAGAGAGGGAAAACTGAGGCTTAATGAGGATAAGTCATATGCTGTATGAGTTTCCTGTGGCTGCTATAACAAGTGACCACAGACTCAGTGGTTTACGACAACACAAATTTATTTATTTTCTTATTTTTTAAAGATTTTATTTATTTATTTGAGAGAGAGCATGGGCTGGGGGAGGGGCAGAGGGTGAGGGAGAAGCAGACTCCCTGCTGAGCAGGGAGCCCAACTCAGGGTTTGATCCCAGGACCCCCAGATCATGACCTGAGCCAAAGGCAGATGCTTAACTGACTGAGCCACCCAGGTGCCCCTGAAACACAGATTTATTATCTTACAGTTCTAGACAGTAGAAGTCTGAAGTCTCACTGAGCTAAAATCAAGCTGTCAGCACAGCTATGTTCATTTTGGAGGCTCTAGGGGAGAATCTTTTTCCTTGCTTTCTCAAGCTTCTAGAGTCACCTGCACTCCTTGACTCATGGCTCCTTCCTCCATCTTCAAAGCCAGCAATGGCTGGTAGTCTTTCTCACATGGCATCACTCTGGTTTTGACAATCCTGCCTTCCTCCTCCCATTTAAGGACCTTTTAAATTATCCTGGACCCACCCAGCTAATCCAGGATAATCTCCCAATTTTAAGGGCTTTTGATTAGCAACCTTAATTCCATCTGCAACCATAATTCCCCTATGCCATGCAATATTCACTGACCCTGGGGTTAGCGTGTGGACAGCTTTGAGAGGCCATTCTGCCTCTCACCCAGAAGGTTTCATAGGTACTGGGTGAGGGATTTGGAATATGAACTCATTCTGTTTCCCATACCCATGCCCTTGGATTATGCTATGTGACTGATTATTTGTATATTGAAGAAAATTTTAAACTTTTTATAGGTTAAAAAAATAGATTATTCTCTTTCCTGTCTCTTTAGCCTTATTCAGCCTTATTGCTATGCCATCCATCTGCCCCTACCTAAATGTCCTATTCCAGCAAAACCCGTCTGCCCACTGTTCCAACACCCCAAGCTTGCTTCCACTTCAGCTTGTCCTCATACTGTCTATTAAACTTGGGAGCATCACTCTTGGTCATCTGAGAAGCTGTGCAAGGAATTTATTAGGGGAAAGAGCTATGCAAATAAGTGAGAGGGAGTGAAGAAAGACTGGGAGAGCAGTCTGACCCTCAGGGCAGGTGACAGGGAAGGAAGCATCTACCCAAAGTGCAGTTTCAAAGGAAAGCAGGCAAGCCTGTTCTGACTACAGAAGGGCCCCAGTCTCCCTGATCTGCCTTAGTATCTCTGCAGAGCTCAGTCATTCCCGGGGGACGGGGGTGGGGAAGCCTGCCAGAGAACGGTCTTGGCCTAAAAGCAGAGCACAGCAGCTGGGACCCTGGCCAAATTCTCTCCCAGCACCCAGAGCTAAGAGGCACATTCTCATGGTTGCCAAGTGGGGTCTTTGTGGTGACACCTTTCCTAGAGGAAGCTTTCTGGATGCCAGGTCATGCCTGCCTCACCTCTATCCCCCCCTGCACTCCCAGCTAGAGTGTGCCTAAGGGCTTTGCATCTGGCCTTTGTAGCCTGCCTGGTTTTGTCACGTACACCTTCCCAAGCCTCAGTTTATTTATCTATGTAATGGGGTAACAGCAATGCCTCCCACTTTGGGTTGGTATGAGGATGAAATGAGACGTGAGGTTTCAAGGCATTCCTTGGGTCAGGGCCTGGCACATGGCAGTGGTGATGGCCAATAAATGGCAGCCATCCTCATTGGAGTACTCTTTGGCCTAGCATGTCCCTAATACAATTTTCCTGAAACTATCTACCAAGTGTTTTAATATATGCATATAAAGATGTTCATTTTCCTAAAACCAACAAAAAGCATAAATGTCCAACATCAATAGGATTGTTGAATAAATTGTGGTGTATCTAGAACAGAAGCCATTAAAATAATGATCTATTTTTTTTTTAATATCTTATTTATTTGACAGAACAAGAGAGTACATGCAGGGGGAGCGACAGAGGGAGAGGGAGAAGCAGGCTCCCCACTGAGCAGGGAGCTGGATGTGGGGCTCCATCCTAGGACCCTGGGATCATGACCTGAGCCGAAGGCAGACGCTTAACCAACTGAGCCACCCAGGCGCCCCAATAATGATCTATTTTTTTATTTATTGTTATTATAGTGATCTATTTTTGATATAGGTATTCTCTAATGGTAGAGTTTGTTTTTTAGAGAGGGAGAAAGATAAAGGCGGGGGGGAGGGGCAAAGGGAAAGATAAAGAATCTTAAGCAGGCTCCACACCCAGCACAGGCCTGACAGCACGCTTGATCTCACGATCCTGAGATCATAACCTCAGCTGAAACCAAGAGTCCAAGGCTTAACCAACGGAGTCATCCAGGCTCCCCTATAATGGTAGAGTTTAATGTAATTTTTAAAGTGAATAAACAGAACGAAATTGTTATCGATGTTTCTATCCAAGTAGTGGAATAGAGATGATTATTTACTTCTTTTAGTTTTTTTTTTCCTCTGAATTTTCTATAATGAACTTGTTTTACCACTAAGAAAGCAACAGGAATTTTTATTCCCTGGGCAGGGCGGTTATCAATGTCAATGACTGTCCTAAGGTCAAACAGGGCAAGGACTATTAAATAGTACCCATTATACTTGGTAAAAAGAAAGCATTTGGCGGCCACCGTGAGAGCAGTTTTAGCAGGGGCAGAGTCCCTTGTCAGCAAAGCAGGAATAATAATTATGGCTTAAAAATTTAATTAAAAAAAATCACTTCCCCGGAATCTTGTTTGCACTAAATGGCGACAGGGGGATCAAATATATGTGCAAATATATTTGTCCGTTGAGAAAAACGCTCAAAATTTCCACCGCATGTCCTCTCACGCAGCAGTTACCAAAACAGTGAGCATGCGCGAAAATACAGGGAGGGCAGGGCAATCAGCCTTGCTTTAAGAAATGGGAAAGGCAAGGCCTTACCATTTCTGCACTGAGAAAGTAAAGAACCATGCAAAATGGTAAAAAAAAAAAAAATTCAAAGCTAGCTTAATTGCATTTCTTGATACAATGATCTTGTAAACCGAGCCAAAGTTCCCCGGAACACGGCTGCAGCCGCACATAGCAAGCACCCTCGACGCAAAAGAAAGGGAAAACCTACTGCATTGACCTAGGAGCGCGAGACGCCCCACGCTACGGGCTTTGACCAATTAGAGGGCAGAGTGGGCCGAGCCTCGCCTGTGATTGGAGAATCGGGGCGAGGCGGGGCTGTGGCTCCGGCGCGTGCGCTTCCCCGGCCGCTGGTCCCGCGCCTGCTCCGACCAGTTTGCGGACTGCTGTGAGTCGGCGCTGCGGGACTGTTCTCAGGCTGCAGAGACTCTTCCCCCTCGTCTGCCCAGCTCGGCTCCGCAATGCCGGTGGACCTCGGCAAGTGGTCCGGGCCTTTGAGCCTGCAGGAAGTGGACGAGCGGCCGCAGCATGCGCTGCAGGTCAGATACACTGGGACAGAGGTCGACGAGCTGGGCAAAGTGCTGACGCCCACCCAGGTACCCGAGAGCGTTGGGGGTGCACCTGTTCGAGGCGTGGAGGCCGGCGGGCGGGACCCGGCGGAGATGGGGAGGGTGTTCCGGCCTCTGTGCGCCGGGTGCTCGGAGGGAAGGGGGTCGCGGTGCCCACGCCGCAGGCCTGCGGACACCTACGGGCACCGGGAACCCGGCACGTGCAGGAGAAGGTGATCTAGCTTCCAGGGACTTCAAGGCGTAGCTTCCAGGGGCTTCAAGGCGTAGACTGGGGCCTAGGCCCCGAAACAGCCTGGGCCGCTGGCACAGGGGCGGGGGCGGGGAGGGGGCGGTGCCTGAGAAGCAGTGGGCCGTGGCCACCCCTTCCGCCCCAGACCTCCCCTCGGGTCTCAGGATTTTGGGCCTCAGTTTGGGGAGCAAAAGCCCCACCCGAGGGCATGTGACGCATTATGTAACCGGTGACCAGCATCGCCCAGCGATTCTTCTTTTTGTCTCTAGCGGGCAAGAGCATGAAGCCACCCAAAGGTAAGCGCGTTCTGCAGCTGGAAGGCTCGAGTGCAACGGCCTTGTTCTACCGTTTGGCCTGCGAGCAGATCAGGGCCTGGAACTAGAGTGCACGACACTTGCCTGTGTTTGGTCGTAAAGCTCCGGGGCAGTGGTGTGAATGCATTGTTCTGACAGTTTATTGTTGTGGATGTTTAAATATAAAGCGCTCCTCTGGCAGCCTCCGGCTTCCCAGACTCACTGTCCAGTGTGGCCATTTTCTGTGCACCTTTTTAAGTACCCAGTTAATTCAGATTTCACTTTAGCAGGCCCCAGCTAAGCTGCTGGTCACCAAATCTGGAGACTCTGTCATTCCAGACCATATGAGGTTGTAGTTGAGAGCACTCCGTCAACTCCAGGGTTGAAATCCTGACCCTACCTCGTTCTGTTAATAACATGCTAGGACAGTTTGTTGGGACTAAAATAAATAATGTATATTAAACTTAAGCTCCTGGCTCTTAGTGGAGTCAATCCACTTTAGCTTTTATTAATAATCTACTGTGTTTTACCTTTGAGGAACCTGGAATCAAAGAGTGTTGGCTTCTTCAGCATTTCTGACTTTTTAACTCCAGGGTGCTTGCTTCCTACAGGTTAAGAACCGGCCCACCAGTATTGGGTGGGATGGCCTTGATCCAGGTAAACTCTACACCTTGGTCCTGACAGATCCGGATGCTCCCAGCAGGAAGGACCCCAAATACAGGCAAGTTGAGGAAAGATTAGGAACACTCGGTCATACAGAAAGGACCTGGTGCTTCTGGCACTCTGTAAGCCTCTTGCTGGACATGCTGTGCCAGGAGAAGGAGACCCAGTTTGGGATGTTCACATGCATGCGTAAGCCAGAGTGTGCATTTCCTACCCCTTCAGTCCCTAGAGCAGGAGTCTAGAAACTATAGCCGAGAGCCACATCTGCCCGACACCTCTTTTTGTATAACCCCATGAGCTAAGAATGATTTTTACATTTTTAAATGACTGGAATTGAAATAATCATACTTTGTAACATGGGAAAATTACATGACATTCAAATTTCCATGTTCATAAATGAAGTTTTGTTGGGACACAGCTGTGAGAACTTACTTAGGTCTTGTCTATGGCTACTTTCACACTGTAGCCGCAGAGTTGAATAGTGACAGAGACCGTGTGAACGGCAAAGCCCAAAACGTTTACTGCCTGGCCCTTTACCAAAAAGTTTGCAGGTACTGCTGAGAGAATCTCAGGGCGGGAGGGAGGTACCGGGCCCTCTCTTCTGCAGACCGGTGAGGTTTGTGCTGGCCAAGAAAGCAGGACTGTCTGCCTCCTTCATCGCTGCAGCCTGGTCCAGAGCATGTGCTTCATGCACATTTGCTGGCTGTGCAGTGAGTGTGTACCTACTTCCTGTGGTGCTGACGGTTCTGTGTTCCTCGTCTTAGGGAATGGCACCATTTTCTGGTGGTCAACATGAAGGGCAACGACATTGGCAGTGGCACAGTCCTCTCCGATTATGTTGGCTCTGGGCCTCCCAAGGGCACAGGTCAGTAAAGGCTGCTTTGTCGGGGACAGTGGGTGCACACAAGGATTGGCCCAGAGGGCTGCAAATTTTAGTCTGGGTTCTCCAAGATCCCTTAGCCTAGTGGAGTTTTGTGGCAGCACAGTTCACCTCCAAGGCAGTTGCCTGCCAGAGACCTTGAGACCTGCAGTAGCGTCAGGTGGCTAGAACCTTGGGTTCTGGTCAGGAGGACCCTCCGTTAGCTAGCTTTGCCTCTCATCCACTAGGCCTTTATCTGCAGGGTAGTTGGTGAGAGGGTTCTAAGGAAGCAGTGTTGCAGAAGGCTTGGAACAACTTCCAGGGTTGGGGGTGGGGGTTGAACACAGTTAACCCATCTCAGTTCTACATTCAGCCTTTGCCCTGTGGGATCTTTGAATTTCCAGTTCCCATGAAAGAGTTCAGAAATGATCATGGTATCCTAATTAATTATAAAAAATTGCCTTCTTTATCTCTTTCTGTGGAAAATCTAGGGTGGTATCATCTTGAAAAGATTTGGAAGGCTTTAAGAAGTATACTAAAGATGCACATGTTGTATTTGGAAGGCTTTAAGAAGTATACGAAAGATACACATGTGTATCACATGCTCTGCATACAAAGAGGGAGAGCATACTGTATTGAAACTCTCCAAGTGGGACGAAGCTAATAGTGGGAGATGTGCTGTTAACGCTTGTGTATTACGGGATGCTTTCATTTGCTGGAACAAAGAAGTAGGGGTGGGTGGACACATTGTTGGGCCCTGTTAGTCTGAGGGGGTATGGGAAGGTCCCTGACAAGAACAGTTGGCCATAGACTCATGCTTTATCTGTAGACCCCAAAGCTTCAGGTGGCCTCAGGCCCTCTCGTGAGTTTATAAGAGGAAGGTAAAGGTACGTCTTTCCCAGGGATCTGTTAAGTCTCTAGGGCAGTTATACAATTAGGCAGTTTAATTATGGGAAGTACACACATGAGAATAAAGCAATTCTCTCAAGTAGGAGCTATGTTCTCATTAACAGAAAAAGCCTCAGTGACTGACTTTTTTTCCCCTTTTGCTTTTTTTAAAAAATACTCTTAGTATAATTTGCATATAATAAAATGCCTAAATTCGTAGTTGTTTTCATCCATGGATATTGACTTGACAGATGAAGGTGACCACGTAAGCACCTTTGAAAATAAGATGTTTTGCAATATCTTTGCTACTTAGTTGGTTAGAGTGAGTTTTACCAGGCACTAGTAGGGTAGGTTCTGGGGCGAAAATGGTCAGCGAGACAAATAACACTGCTTTATGGCGTTCTCTTTCTAGTGAGGAGACCAAACTGAAAAGGCAGACTTTTAGAGAAGTGTTACTGTTGCAGAAGTGAAAGGGGTGTTCAGATGCAGACGGTGGAAAATGACTAGCAGTCAGGTCCCAGGGGAGATAGGCTGGAAGCCCGGAGCAGGATGAGCGAGGGGTAGAGGTGATAGGACGGGTGGGCAAGGGCCTTAGCGGCCGTAACGCTGGGTGTGGACTTCACGCCAGTTGCGGTGGGAAGCCATTGGGAGATTGTCAGCAGGCGAGTGATCTGACTCCTTCCACCTCTGGGGGTCTTCAGCGCCCCTCTTGTAAATGGGATGGCTGGGTCCCTCCAAGTTGGTACTATCCTGTGAATATGGGGGGGGCGTCTCCAGCCCTTTGCCTAGTTGTGTGTACATCTGTCCCGCTTCTCCCTCCAGGCCTTCACCGCTATGTCTGGCTGGTTTACGAGCAGAATGGGCCACTGAAGTGTGACGAGCCCATCCTCAGCAGCCGATCTGGAGACCACCGTGGCAAATTCAAAGTGGCATCTTTCCGCAAAAAGTATGAGCTTGGGCCCCCGGTGGCCGGTACATGTTACCAGGCGGAATGGGATGACTATGTGCCCAAACTCTATGAGCAGCTGTCTGGGAAGTAGGAGAATGCTAGGAGACTGAAACCGTCCCCGAAGTCTCGGCCAGTGTTATCAAGTTCAGTGATGCATGTAGATTTCTCCTCTTCCCTGTTCCCATTCTGCCAGGTGAGGCCTGAGCAATCAGATAGTGGTTTAGAGTGACTTTTCCTTCTGCAATTCTAGAGGGTCACACCCCCGTTTATGTTTTGATCAAATTTGAACTCCATTTTGGGGGATATTTTGGTACTGTGCTGGGGTCATCAAATTGTTGATACAAGAATAGCAACCCAGAATTTAAAGAAATAAAAATTCAGGTAAAAAGACCAGGTCTATAGTAATAGAGCAGAGTGTCAAAGAATCTTTAAGGGAGGTTTAAAAAAAACAAAAAAAAAAAGTTCATTGCCTCTGCCTTTGTGAGCCTGAGTCCGGAATTGTGCATGAGGGCACTTCTGGGTCATGTTTTCACAACCATGTCTCTCACCGAGACAGCCAGAGGTTGGCGTGTCCCCTAACCCCCAACATGGTACCTCTTGGACTGTTTACTAGGGGTCAGTGTCCTGCTCTGGCTCCTTTGAAGAGCAGTACTGGAAAAGATAATAGAGTGGCTTTGCAATTAAGACACGGCCATCTAGATGAGCTGCAGGGCTGGGTGAGGGGTTGTCAGAAATCCCTAAGTCTGTGCCAGTTGAACTGGTCACTCTTTGTCTGTAGAAAAGCCGATCTGGAGTTGCGGAATGTTGTGTTAATTCTGCTGTTTGCTTATAGTTGAATTAAAATAAAAACATTGTGTGGCTGAACCAGGTCTCCAGATATTTTGCCGTTTTGGGGGTATGGGGCTTCATAAATGTGGGAAGTCAAGAGACCACCTTGAAGGGTGAGTAGCCCCTTTGCCTGACCAGCAGTGAAGATTGGGACTTGATTCAGGGACCATTCAGAGGATCCACGCTTGGACACATGCCATCAAACTACAGCAGGAGTGACCATTCCAACTTGAGGGTTTGAAAAAAAAATCACGGGGCGCCTGGGTGGCTCAGTTGGTTGGGCGGCTGCCTTCGGCTCGGGTCATGATCCTGGAGTCCTGGGATCGAGTCCCTTGTCGGGCTCCCTGCTCGGCGGGGAGTCTGCTTCTCCCTCTGACTCTATTCCGTCTCGTGCTCTCTGTCTCTCATCTCTCTCTCTCAAATAAATAAAATCTTAAAAAAAAAAAATCACAAAGTTTTAGGCCAACTCCTTTTGGCCCAAAAAGTACCTTTGCTTTTCACAAGTGGTCCTTTTCACCTGAGAGAGAAACCAGTGGGAATCCTTCCCCCTTGGTGGTGGTAACAGTGACTTAGAACTCAGCTATGCCTTTCACTGTTCTGACTTGTGATCCATATAGAATCTGTACCCAAAAGGCAGAAGGGTGGGTGGGGGAGATTAGAGTTGATCCTTAAACAGTGTGGGGATTAGGGGCACCGACCGCCCTGTGCAGTTGAATATCTGTGTATAACTTTTAATTCCCCCAAAACTTAACTGCAGATAGCCTACTGTTGACTGGAAGCCTTACCGATAACAAATAACACATTTTGTGTGTTATATGTATCATACGCTATATTCTCACAATGAAGTAAGCTAGAGAAAAGAAAATGTCATTAAGGAAATTAGAAGGAAGAGAAAATACATTTATAGTCCTGTACTGAGAAAAGTCCACATGTAAGTGGATCCAGGCAGTGGAAAGCCCTGTTGCTCAAGGGTCAACTGTACTTTGACACCCTTTGATGTACCAAAAAGAAAGGAAGTATTTGAAGGTTCCCATCACTGACCTGGTTTGTGCCAGAGAAGGATCATGGTTGGGCCTGGCAGGTGCTAATTAAGCAAGGCTGGCTCTTTTCCTCCACCTTTCACTGCAGTTCCTTCTCTGGAGACACTGTTGGAAATGTTGGTATGTGCAGTCTATGGGTGAATGGTAGAGAGTAATTATTTTCTAACTTAAGGGTTTTTAAAATTCAGTTTTTAAATAATTTGCAAAACAAAAGTTATAAAGAAAACAACTACCCCACCAACTTTATTTTGCTTTTAACAGATTTTTTTTAAGTAGGCTCCATGCCCAACGTGGGGCTTGAACTCACAACCCTGAGATCAAGAGTCGCATGTTCTACCTATTGAGCCAGCCAGGCGCCCCCTACCCTGTTGACTTTATTGTTTTTTGTTTTTTTCTTAAAGCTTTTATTTATTTGTCAGGGAGGGAGAGCACAAGCAGGGGGAGAAGCAGGCTCGCCGCTGAGCAAGGAGCCTGATGCGGGGCTCGATCCCAGGACCCTGGGATCGTGACCTGAGCTGAAGGCAGACGCTTAACCAACTGAGCCACCCAGGCGTCCCCTACCCTGTTGACTTTAAATGCGAGAAGCAACACATGCCCGTGGTCAGGCAAGGCACACAGCACAGGAAGAAGTGCCTTCCACCTTCACCTTCCTGGTTCTTCAGCAGCAGTTTGAAAGAAGACACAAATATGAATATCCACATCAGCATACAGCTGACATATATCTACATATTTTCTCCTTAAAAATTACAGTCTTTTTTGATGCAGTTTTCCCCCAAGTAATGTGCCCTTCTGCAATGTATCTTTAGTTAACAGGGCCCCTACAATTCGTGTCATTTTGAACAAATATTTTGTTCTGTAATTTTCTGGATGTTCCGTATTAACCAGTCTAGTCCTCTACTGTGATTAGATTACTTCTGGTTGTTTGCTATTATAAACGGTACTTCCGCAAACGTTTTTCTATATGTGTACATGCTTTTGCAAGTAATTTACTGGGGTAAATTTCTAGCATTGAAATAATCAGGTCAAAGGGTATATACTTTTTCAATCCTGATACAAACCAGCATCCCAAAAGATCACATGGTTATATTCAAGTCCATGGTATATGAAAGTATCTTTCTCCCCATACCCTTAAGCAGTTTTCTCAAACTTCAAATATTTTGACAATTTGATATTTATGTGTATTTAAAATCATTGACTTCCCCCCGCTAAACTGTTTTCTTTGAGACTTAACTGCTGACCACAGTACTCTGTCAGTCAGAGACTGAAAAATCCATGAGGAATTATGGTGGTATGTTAGTTTTCTTCTCTAAAATAGGCATAGACTCAAAAATGATTCAGAAAAAAAGGTCAACAACCCAACCAAAAAAGGTGAAGTGTATATGCAAGAAGTTTACATGAAAAGAATACATAGGAAAAGATGTGTTAGGAGGCATAGAAGTAAGGGGATAGCCTGTCTCACCTATTAAACTTGGAAGGTGAGGGGAACTTGCCCCAGGACACCTAGTTGGGAAGTGGGTGATCCAGATTCTGAAGCTTACACATGGCAGCCCATGGCCTATATCTTCTGGGTCAGGGAGCAAAGGACTTCTGCTCTTAAATTGGTGCTAAGTCAAACAGCCTCAGCATCCACTTAAAACCTGTCAGCTGTTTAAGTTGCTCTGGGATGTAGACCAGATCCTTAAATGGCCTAGGAGGCTCTATATGATATGACCCCCGTCTGCCTCTAGCTTCCTGTGGTTGTCTTCTCATTAAGCTCCAAACTTGCCAGCTACCTCTCAGTTTCTTGACAAGCCAGACTAGTCCTTTACAAATATTGCCTGGAATCTGCCTCTTCCACTTTCTTTGACCCTTTATCCCTTAACTGACCTTCAGGGAATTCTGACTAGGCTGGATTCTCCTGTACCACTCCATTGTAACATTACCATTGTAATTTTAAAATCTGTAAACTTGGGTCATTTTTTTTTTTAATGTTTATTTCCTCCATCAGACTGGATCCTTCTTGAAGGCAAGGACAACCAGTGTCCTGCTCAATATCTCCAGCATTGCACATAAGGAATCTAATGACCATCAGTTGAATGAATCATTGTAAAGAGGTTCTTAAGTTTAGGGAGTATGGACTTCTTTATATCCATATACCATATCATAAAAGTTCCTTCTCCCCTTCCCCAAATGTATACTTCTACAAAAATTCACATACACCTGAGTTTTTACAGAGCTCTCTAAAGCCCATTCATGAGCTCCCTAATTCTGATGACCATGAACATCAGAAAGCTAATCTTAGTCTGGTGTCCCCTCCACTCAGGAATCTGTATCTTACAGATTATTATTTTTATTTATTTATTTTAAAGATTTTTATTTATTTGACAGAGAGAGAGAGCGAGAGCAGGAACACAAACGGGGAGTAGGAGAGGGAGAAGCAGGCTTCCCACCGAGTAGGGAGCCCGATGCATGGCTCGATCCCAGGACCCTGGGATCATGACCTAAGCCGAAGGCAGATGCTTAATGACTGAGCCACCCAGGCACCCCAGATTATTATTTTTAAAAGATTTTATTTTAGAGAGTGGGGCTGTTTGAGGGGGGAGGGTGGAGGGAGAGGAAAAGAATCTCAAGCAGACTCTATGCTGAGCTCAGAGCTCCATGCGGGGCTCAGTCTTATGACCCTGAAATCATGACCTGAGCTAAAATCAAGAGTTGGGACTGAGCCATCCAGGCACCCCTGTAATTGATTTTTTTAAACATTTAAAATTTATCTTCTTGATATTCCTTTACTCATTATGAATGTCTTTTTATCTTTTATAATGCTCTTAGTCTTGAAGTCAATTTTAGTTGATAGACCTCTTATGCCTATTTGCATGGCACTTTTCCCCCATTCATTTACTTTAAACTTAACCAAATTTATATTTAGTTTGTCTCTTATAGGCAGCAAATAGTCCTTTTTTAAAATTCACTCTGTCCGTAAATATTTAATGTAATTATCCCTATGGTGGGATTTAGGTCTACCATTTTATGTTTTCTGTTTGCTCTTTATATGTTTTCCCTTTCCTACCTTTTTTTTTTTTTTAAGATTTTATTTATTTGAGAGAGAGAGAGCACATGAGAGGAGGGAGGGTCAGAGGGAGAAGCAGACTCCCTGCTGAGCAGGGAGCCCGATGCGGGACTTGATCCAGGGACTCCAGGATCATGACCTGAGCCGAAGGCAGTCGTTTAACCAACTGAGCCACCCAGGCACCCTCCCTTTCCTACCTTCTTTTGGATTATTTGAATATCCAATTTATCTGTTGGATTTTTGGCTATTACATCTCTTTGGGTTTTCTTTTTGTTTTTGGTAGTTACTCTAGGAGTTACAATATACATAACTAATTTCTCATGGTCTGCTTAGAAGAACTGTAAATTCGTCATGTAAAATGTAGAAGCATGGTAACCGTATGGGTCCTTTAACCCCCAACCTTTGTTATAGTTGTCATATGGGTTGCATTTAGATACATCAAAACCCTCCCCAAAGTGTTAGAATTTTTGTTTTCAGTGAAAAATATATTTCAATATATTTTAAAGAATATAGGAGAGGAAAAAATTTTTATACTTGTCTAGATATTTACCATTTGTTGCTCTTCCTTCATTCCCAGAGATTCAAGTTTCCTTCTGGTATCACTTCCCTTCAATATGAGGAACTTCCTTTGGCATTTCTTATAGAATAGTTCTCTGACAATAACTTCTCTTTAATTTTTCTTCATCTGAGGATGATTTTATTTCACCTCATTCCTCTATGTGGATTTTCCACAATCCACCTGCTTTTGTTTTTTCAGTGTCTTTAGTCGCTTTTGCATTTGGTGTAGTTTTTAGTTGTCATCAGTGGGAAAGACTTAACATGCTGCTATGCCAAACTAGAATAAAAATGTATTTTTTATGTCATTTCTATGGCAAAATACATTACTAAATTAAAATCAGAGAATCAGAGATGGATATGGAGTTCTTCCATGGGCACATTTCCAGATGCCCCAGAATATGCTTTTTCAACAGATACAGAATAATTACAGATGGTGGTAAATTCAAGAGATAAATTTTTTTACTCAATTAGAGATCACTGGTAAGTGTTATATTTCCTATGACTGTAATTGTTTCAGTTCCTTCAAACTCCTGGTAGTACCCACCACTTACATTGCCATGGCTTGTCTACTGTTGATTAACTTAGTCCCCTGATTTACTTGTTTCAGTGGAGATTTAAACCATGAGCTCCAGCAGAGTGGTGACCCCATCCATCCTATTTACTGCTACACCCCCCTGGCACACAATAGATGCTCAATAAATATTTCTTGAATGAATAGAGCAGAAGTATGCTGATCTTGGCACTTTGGATACCTCCTTACTCTTCCCTTTTTCCTTATAGCACTTATGGCCATGTAAGATCATTTATTGTTTATAATTATTGTGTCTAATGTAAGCTCCAGTAGGGCAAGGATCTTTACCTCTTTAAGATACATGGATGCATCTTAAGCATCTGGCATTGCACCAGACTTATAAAGTACTCACTAAGTGAACAGTTACAAATCAAACATAAGCAGCCCTACCAATACATATGACAAACCTGCAATAATTCTTTCCTTTTTTAACTCAGGGGAGATTAGTATGTGCCAGAAGAATACAGGATGCAGGCTCTTGGCTGCTTAGTACCTCTTTTGTAGCTGTTCTTTTGCTGCCATTCTTGTTCCTGTCTATTCTACTTCCTCATGCAGGTACTAAGAGTTGGAAGACTCAGTCTGTAACAGGTGTTAGGAGCAGGGACTCACATTCCTCCTTTCCAGTCACTCTACCTTGGGGCACATCACTGACAAACTTGTGGAGGGGGAAATTTTTTCTAAAGATCAGCACCTATAACCTCACAGAAATAAAGCCTTTTCACAAGCTAGCTAGATGTTTTCCAGTACAGAGAGAAATGAAACAAACTATAGGAAGTTTTTCTGCCTTACTGATGATTTAATGTTCTTCTGAGTGGCCGTGTGACCTATGCTTAGGAGTGTGGGTTCTGAAATCAGACAGGTCTTGATTCAGATTCCACTGCCACCACTTACCCTGGTCTGAGCTTATTTCCTCATCTGTAAAATGCTTCATGTAGTGTTCCATCAAATAGTAAGCATAAGCATGCAATACGGGTGATCTGTTTTTCGTGGAAAATTGTGAGTCCTCTTTCCAGCCCATTCCAGTGTTTTTTTTTTTTTTTTAAGATTTTATTTATTTATCTGACAGAGAGACAGCGAGAGAGGGAACACAAGCAGGGGAGTGGGAGAGGAAGAAGCAGGCTTCCCGCTGAGCAGGGAGCCTGATGTGAGGCTCGATCCCAGGAACCCTGGGATCATGACCTGAGCCGAAGGCAGACGCTTAACGACTGAGCCACCCAGGCGCCCCTCCAGTGTTATTTTCTGATGTACCTGATATAGAAACTTCAGTGAACTAAGCTGCTTAGGAAACTTGATAATTAAGGGCGCCTGGGTGGCTCAGTCAGTTAAGCGTCTGCCTTCGGCTCAGGTCATGATCCTGGAGTCCTGGGATCGAACCCTGCATTGGGCTCCCTGCTCAGCGGAAAGCCTGCTTCTCCCTCTGCCTCTCACCCCACTCGGGCTTGCATGCTCTTAAAAATATAAATAAAATCTTAAAAGAAAAAAAGGAAACTCGATAATTATTCTGTTGATTATTATTTTATAATCTTTTGAGTATATCTTTCTGCTTTAGTCTATCACAGTGAACATGACTGGTCCTATTTGTCTATGATGACTGAACATTCTGTAAGATATAGGCATGATTTTCAGGTCATCATGCTAAAGATAAAATTTTTTTTTAATTTTAAAGATTTTATTTATTTATTTGAGAGAGAATGAGAGACAGAGAGCATGAGAGGGAGGAGGGTGAGAGGGAGAAGCAGACTCCCCGCTGAGCAGGGAGCCCAATGCGGGACTCGATCCCGGGACTCCGGGATCATGACCTGAGCCGAAGGCAGTTGCTTAACCAACTGAGCCACCCAGGCGCCCTAAAGATAAATTTTCAATGTCCAGGACTTAGAACCCTAAAACTAGGAGATCTTACTGAAATTGTCTTGACCCCAAAAACCTATCTTAGAAGTTACATATTTTACTACCTCATTGTTATGCACATAAAATTATTCTAATAAAAGCAGAATATGGGGGGATCTACCATTACAGTGGGACCATTTCAAATACTTGGCCATAATCTCTCTGTAATAGCTTGCTTTTCTGTAAGGGTGTGTAACTTCTTGGCAGTGCATGTGCCTATGACTGGCACATTGGGGTGTGTGTATGCGTGTGTGTGTGTGCGCGCACACGCACATGTGCCGTTTTCTAAAGGGCAAACAGGTGCAGTTGACCACTTCAAACAGTGGGACATTATCTTTAGCCCTGTAGAAGAACTTGGAAGACTCAGCTTTACCTGAAAATCTCGGATGGCTCTTCTTGGAATATCCAGGGCTGGCAGGACGGTTTCTGGAGGGCAGGTCTCCCTCTGAATTATGATATGGTGAACCTAGAAGGGAAACTTCTTGCTACAATAACACAGCAAGGCAATGTGATGAACACTTTTATTTACAAATATAATTAAAAGCTCTGACAGTTATCATGCTCTTCCTTGGAACCTGAAAAATGTTTTGTTTTGTTTTTTTAAAGTGCATGCAAAAGAAGTAAAGCCTTTTTTTTTTCATCATTTTTTATTGTAAGAAAATACACAGTTTGAAAGTGTGAATAATGCAATATTTATGACCAAGATATGGGACTCAGGGAGGGGAAGGGAAATAAAGCAAAAGATCAAGATGATCTGATTGAGAGACAGTGCTGAACTCCAAATACTGAATTGGAAAAGGAGGGAGGTGGGGAGGAATAGGAGGAAGTAAAAAAATTTGATCAGAGAAACAGTTAAAATACAATATGAAAATAAGTAATACCTCTCCTTAAATTCCTTCTATACACAAAATACACGATTTGCCAAAGCCCAATTTGTGCTACTGGGATTCTGTGAGCTCCTTAAGTGTATTCACATCCTCTGCAACAGCAGAAAATGATTATGATACAATCAGAATATGCTGAAGACAAGTTAAACTCTTGCCAGCAGGTTCTTAAAAATCACAAGATCTCTTCACCCCACCCACCCCCCATCCCCAAAAAAGTAATAATATGTCACCACTGATATGTACATCACAATTAGTTTCTGTAAAATGTATCAAATTTTCAATCTTTAATAAAACTTTGTTTTTTTTTATTCCTGATGAATAAATACCAAAAAAATAAAATAAAATAAAATAATGCAGCAGCTAGTTAAGGTGTAAGGCTGCGGATATTGTGTCTCTCTCCCCCTTGGCATTTATTATTATTATTTTTTTTGCTTTACTTTCACAGATTGGTGGTAATGAGTGATTGCTTAAAGCAATATACATCCACTTTTGTTGTTGTTGTTGTTGGTTTATTGTTTTGTTAAAACTGTCTCCAAGGTTTTCACTGAAACATTTTGAATCACATCAATACTGTGACGTGTACTATGAGTAAAGAGACGGCCAGGTTTTGGCCAGCACTGGAAGTTGACACGGGGGGAGGAAGGGCCCCTGATGGAGTAAGAGTAAACAGGCACTGGTCCGACACGATGTCAGTAAGAGTAAGAGAGAGAGTGAGAGCAACGCCCGTTAAAATGGGGGATGTGGTTTCGCGGGGTCTGAATTTTTTTCTTTTTTCTTTTTTTTTTGTAAATGGCAAAAAAATTTAATCTCATCTATAGTCCTCCTTAGGAAAATCTAATGTAACCAAATTCCCAAATCCCATTCTGAGGCTCTCCATGTCAAAAGTTTCAATCTCTCGCTCTTGCCTTTCCAATAGGTACTTTATTCTCTCGCTGCGTTCCTTCTGAAGGGCAGCCAGCTCTTCTTCAATCTGAAATAAGCATAATGAACAGTTCTTACTGGAAAAGGTCTCCCTGCAGGCACCCACAAACACACATGGTCATGTACGTGCACACATGTGACACACACACACACAGGAACTCAGAGTGAACTAGACTGGGAAAGTCTGGAAGAACCCTGGGATAAATGTCTTGTATGTCATCCGTTATATTTAAAATTTGCTCACAAGAATAAAAATGTTTGGGCCCACCTAAGGCTGGCACTACCATTCTAGCAAACCAAGCAGCTGGGCTGATCTAGGTCAGTGTCCTGTCTCAGCAGGAGATGGCTCAGGAGAAGCTAAAAGACACTCAAGCACAATTAGATTGTGCTGCTTTCCCATAGAGAGGCAAATGCCCCCTGGGTCATTAGCAATTTAGTTCTAGAACAGGAGCTGTGAAAATAGTCTCTTACATTGGTCTCAGGGAAGTACCAGAAGAAAGTACAAATAACTGGTTAAGCAAATAAGTGCTTAACAGCTTGAGATGCTTTATGAAATTTTTTCTACTTCATATTCTTCAGCAATATTTAAAGCAATGAATATTTCAATTCTGATAACATTTATTACGCATGGCAATATCAGCCTCTCCTCATTTTAGTTTTTTTAAAGAGCCCTGCTGGTGATTTCTTTTGGTATAGAAATAGCTGAAAATATAAACCAAATCTGCATCTGGCTTCCTCATACCATTTAGCAGCCATGCTATCAGCTCATAGCACCTTTCACAAATGTCTTATCAGCTGCCCCATCACCCATGCCATTCTTCTGGCTGTGAAGGTGTAGGATTTCCTAGCAGAGTAATAGAAAGAGCTTAGACTGTGGGGTCAGATTTATGCGAGTAACTTAACCATTTGGAGCCTTAGTATCCTGCCTCTGGAATGGAGATTATGCCTACGTCTCAGGGGCACTAGGAGGATAAAAGCAGAAAATACGTGAACAGTGCCTAGTTTAGGTACACGGGCAGGACTCCATAAATGGCGGTTCTCTAGGCCATGGTCCATCCTCCACCCAACTGTATGGGACCCAGAGTAACACTCTCATACCTTCTGCTCAAGATGTGCTCTGCGCAGAGACACCCTCTGCTCTAGCTTCTGGAGCTCACGTTCATGTTGTGCCTCTGTTTGCATCTTGATTTTGCTCTGGTAGGCATTGAGCAGCTCCATTTCCTGCTGGAGCTGTAGCCTCAAGGCCTGGCATTCTGCTTCTTGAGCCTCATCTAGCCGTAACTGTGGGCAAAAAAGACACACACTGTAATTCATTCCTAGCTTACAGCACCTGGTGACTACTGGAAGAGGTTTCCTTGTTTGGACTGAAACAGGTCCCCTCAGAAAAACAGATGCCCTGGGTACATTCAGAGTTAGGAATCAAAAATTGTATGTTCTGCCCCATGGGCTACAAAGTTCTACAAACACATTCTTAAAACATTCTTTCTTAAGAAAACGAAAACATTCTTTTCTTAAGAAAAACTGGTTTTCTTAAAACCACACTAGCAGGAGTCAGGAAGGCCACATGCTCCGGTGATTAAGCCTGTGGGTTTTGGAGGCAGACTCCTGAGCTTGAAATCTAGCTCCACAATTCACTCAGGTATGTCACCTTGAGAAGTTACCCCTCCAAGTCTCATTTTTTTTTTTTCCTCTCAAGAAAATAACAGTAATAGTTCCTACTAAGATTGGTAGGAGGATTAAATGAAAGAATTCATATGAAATCCTAGGCATAGTTCTAGATGCATACCAAGTGTTCAGTAAATAGTAGCTGTATCAGTATTTTGGGTTTGATTAACCATTTCCATATTTATATATCTTTAACCCTCAAACCACCACACATTTAGATAGCCTGAGCTCTAAAAAAAAAAAAAAAGAGAGTCCAATCTCCATTACACTTAGGGACTATCCCACAGTACAGTTATGCTCCTAGCCAAGTAATGTTGGTCCCTATAGTTGGCTATACAAGTTATCCTGCTGGCCAGCCAATCTAAAACTCAAGTGGTTCAAAATTTCTTTCCCACAGAAGATAGCCTGGATGATCTTAAGGGGCATATTCTGGTTTGAAGCAGTAAAGTCCAGATTATAAAGCAGGCTGGTAGACTTTCCCTTTCTCCCAATGGCACCTGAACTTTGTATTACATACCACACTACTGATTCTGTATGAGGAATGCACCAAGCCAGCCACCTTTCAATGAGCATAATTGAAGGTTTGGGGCCATTAGTGGGACTATGTTTTGTGGTTGATGATCCTCCTGTCCCAGACTTGGTTTTGTCTAAATTTATCAGGCTCTCACTTCACCTGGGAACTAGGAGATTAGAATCCTTGAATTAGACAGTTCTGTCAATGCTGAGATTATCCACATATTTCCATAGACACTTATTCTCCATTTTATGCTTTCCCTAATCTGTACAATTTGTGACAATTAACAATATATCTCAATATCCTGATTAAGAAACATCTGGAAATATTATTAGAATAGTTTTAGAAAGTTATCTGCACAGTGTATTCTTTAGTACTTTTGGAGAAATGGATCATATGAACATGAAATAGATAACGTGATCATATTTCCAAAGCATTTCCTAGTAATTAATCCTACCCAGCTTTCACTAAAATCCACTTAAGAGGATACCTCTTTTCTCATTTCCCAATGAGAAATGAAGAGAGAAGAGATACAAGATAAAAGTCACTCCACAGCAGGAACAGCCTTACAGATAAATGCCAAAGGGTTTACTGGCTTCCAATAAGATTTATCAATTCCCTTTTGACATGGGAGTTTCCTTACCAATAAAGGGAATGAAAGTCTGTTCTTTTCTACTTGTCTTTGTTAGTTATTATGAGCCCTGATCAAATGGATGAGAGGCTCATCCTATAGGCAGCTTAGTCCATTGAAACATGTCTTTCTTCTCTTATTTCTGGCATTCTATTATTAATGTCCATAACTATGTGATTTTGTACTATAGCTCTGACTCTGTAAAAGTGCCAGTCTATCCTATCCAGACAGGATATTCCAGTATCTGGTATTCATCACCCCAAAGTTGCACATATCAAATCCTTTAAAATGTTTTATAGAAGTGTAGGTAAATATCACGTCTGTTTCCTAAAGTGGATTAACATGAAAGGATGTGATGGCAGCCACACAATGTAGTATGGCTAGGCTTATGGGCTCCCCCCGAAATGGGGTCAAATCCCAGCTTCATCACTACTTAGCTAATTACCACTATGTGAGCCCCTAAGCCAGGAATTGGCACATTATGGCCCAAGGGCCAAGTTTGGCTTGCTGCCTATTTTTGTCAATAAGGTTTTATTGGAACACAGACATGCTCATTCATTTACGTACCACCTAGAGCTGCTTTTGTTTGACAATAGCAGAGTTGAGTAGTTGTGACAGCGACTCTGTGGTCCACAAAGCCTACGGTATTTACTACCTGCCCCTCTACAGAAACAGTTTGCCAAATCTTGCTCTAAGCAAGTGGCTTTACTTCAATAAACCTCAATTTCCTTGCAGGTAAATTAGGGTTAAAACAGTAACTACTTCAAAGGTCAAAGGGGTTGCACAAGAATGAAATAACACTTAAAACATAACCAAAACAGTGGCTGGCACATGGAAAGGGTCATTTATAGTGGCATTTATCATACGTACTTTTATCTCCTCCCTGCCCCAGGAGAAAGGGTATTTCTCTCCTTTTATTCAAGGGCAATCCTGAACCTATATTCCTGATCCCATTCTGTCCCTCTTATAGAACAGGCGTTTATTGAGCATTTGCTGTGTACCAGGAACTGTTGCAGATGCTGATGACACAAAGGTGAACAAGACAAAAATCCTATCAGACTTTGTGTCCCTACCAACCCTCTCCCCTCTCCTTACCCTTAACCTCTCCCTGCACTCCTTTTTCATCCTACCCCTTACTTACGTGGCAAGGGGTCTTTTATCCAACTCCCAGCAGCGTTTAATACTGTGGATTGCCCTTTCCTTCTTGAAATCTTTCTCTAGTCTTCTGAGATACCATACCCTCTTGGTTTTTCCCTCCCTCCTCTCTTTTCCAGCTACTCCCTCCCTTCTTCCTGAGACGATCCTCTATATATGGATGATTCCCACCTCTTCACCCCTATTTCAGACTTCTCTGCTGAGGCCCAGGCCAGCTTACCCAGTCTCCTAAAGACATTTTCACCTGGATGGTGCCCAGGTCCCTTAAGCTCAGCATGACTATTAGCTTATCATCATTCCCTGCTCTCTTCCTCAGGCTGCTCCACTTCCTTCTTTACTGTATAGGTAAGGGGCACCATCATCTACCGTTTTGTTCACACTAGAGTCAACCTTAACCCCTCATGCTCGACGTTTACTCTGTAACTAAATGCTTTCACTTCCACCTCCTGCCGATCTCTCAAATTTCATGACTTTCTCCTTCATCCCATCTGCCCCCTTCTGGTCTAGCCACCACTTGCTCCTGCCCAGGTAAAAGCAGCAACTTTATATATGATCTCCTGAGATCCATCTGACCATCTCCCAGGCCACTCTCCACCTGTCACTGGAGTGGTCATTCACAAAATGCAAATCTGATATCGGTGCCCCCCCCCTGCACTTAATGCTGTTCAATGGCCTCCCATTGCTTTTAGGATTCAAGAGCAAAATCCTTAAGAAAGCTTACAAGCCCCTCCATGACCTGGTCCCTGTTTAATCCTCTGGTCTTATTCTCATTTAGTCTCTGTCTCGTTCTCTACATTCCAAACATAATGGACTCTGAGTTCGTCAGAAGTGCCACTATTTCCTGTCTTTACCAATGCAGTTCCTTTGCCTAGAATGTGCTCCCTACACCTCAGCTTAAATACTCATTGTTTCTGAGAGGCCTTTCCCGACTCTCCACACCAGCTGACTCTCCTGGATACACTCTGTTGGCACGCTGTACTTGCTCGGCCATTACATGGAGCAGACTTTTTCAATGCCTTTCCTTACTTTTCCATAAATTCCATGAAGACATGATCGATGACTGTCTTATTCACCACAGTATCCCAGGGTGCCTGGGGCATAGTAGGGCACTCAATAAATACTGGATGGATGGATGGATGAATGAATGATTGAATGAATACACGGATTCCTACCCTCAACCTCATGTTTAAGAACATGTTTAAGCCTTTCTCAAAAAACAGAAGTCCTCCTTCAACTGTCTCTTCCTCTAGCTACAGTTCTTTCTCCTTTCCTTCGCTGATGAGCAGCTGGGAAAAGGAAGCTCGTGTACACTTTCTACCTCACTTTAGTAGTATGTACTACAATGTCTTCCACTCTGACCAGTCCACTGATTGTCTGTGACAGTCATTGGACAAACCCAGTGCGAGGTCCAATTGGTCTCTCTGCCACATTTGAAATGATCAGCTAGAAGCTTCTGTTCTGGCATCTGTGACACGCTCTCTCCAATTCCCCTTCCGCATTAATTATTCATCTCCTTTGGTCTGCTTCTCCTCCACCCTCAAATGGAGGTGTCCACAGCTCTGTCCTTAGTCCCCTTCCTAATAAAATCTCCTGTCCCTAGACGGTCTCAGGCATTCCCAACAGCTACAACTTCCCCCATCTAACATGGATGTCTAGCTATTTGTCTTGTGTCCTAACACTCTCTTGAACTATAGACTTCCATCTCTGTACCTCTCTAACCTCTCTACCTGGATACCCACATAGCTCAGGTATCAGGTCTAAAACTTAGTCAATTATCTGCCAGGCATCCAAACTCATCCCTCCTTCAATTTTTTTTTATCTTGATAAAATGATGACCCATTCCACTGTTATCAAACCTACCTCCCAGATTGGTCACTGAGCTCTATCTCTTCTAAGTCCTAAATATTTCTCAAATCCTTCTCCCTCCTCACCATCCCCAGGAGCATGTTCTCAGTTTAGAGTTCCATTATTTTTTTTTCCTGGGCTATAATAGTTTCCTAACAGGTCTCTACCTACAGTTGCCACATCACTGCTAGCATCTTTCTAGACCACAAATCCAATCTTGTCACTTTCCTTTTTAAAATAGGCTTCAGCAGCTCCCTATTGTTTACAGAATGATGTGCAAACTCCTGACTTTTGAGGGTCTGATCCCAACTATCCACCTGCTTCCCTTTATACTCCTGTCATATCAATCACTCATTCCTCAAATGCACGGTCCTCTTTCAGACCTTGCGTCTTTGCCTTTACTCTGTCCTCAGCTGGGAAAAATAACTTTTTCGTCTTCTGCCTGTTTGACAAACTATTACTCCTTAGGACTCATCTCCTTGTGAAAGCTTCACTGAATCCCAGGTAAGCTCCCATCCCTGGGTTACCAAGACCTTTATGACCTCTCCATTTTGGGCTCCCAAAAATCCTCCTTGAACTTTGGACTCACACCAAAGTTTTCTTAGGCCCCAAATGCACACTTTACATATTTTGGACCTTTGCCCATGGAGGCTGTTTACTTCAGTACATTCCTTCAAGCTTCTTGGCTCTTGCTGGGAAGCTTTCCCTAGACCAGATTAGATGTTCTCACTTACCCTCCCATAGCGCCCCCCCCACCTCCCACTTCAAAGCATTTATTATGCTTTTTTTATTGCCTAGTTCTCTGACTTCCTTGCTTGACTAACAAAAAGTGTGAAGATGGGGATCGACCATTGTCTCTCTAGCTTATTACTCTATCTCTGAGCCCAGCAGAGTGCTGAACACAGATGCTTAGTAAAAGTTTATTGAATGAATGTGTCTGTGTGTCTTATTCATTTGTGTCTGACATCAGTTGCGCCATCTTTGATGAACGAAAACATGATATTATATGCTGTATCTATCATATCTTGCCCTCAAAGCCCCTATGTGCCACGGGTCTGATTGAGCATGTTACTCCTTGAGTTCCATCTTATAAGACATACTCCAGCAAGTATCCACATTGGCTTGGCTTTATTCAGCGTCGTCACTTCCTCAGTTCTTTGGGCAGAAAAACACCAATATCCTAAATTTGTGCAAGAATCATCTTGGGAACAAAAGGCTTGATCTTGAATTTTCTTGATTCCCAAAGCTCTTGAAGCTGTGGCACCAAACCTAACCACTTACCGCTTGAGAGGCCATCATTTCATTTATACTCTGTTCATACTGCTCTGCCAAAATGGCAAGTTTTCTTGTCTGCTCATCTTTCAGTGTCTTTAAGATTGTTTTGTGCTCATTCTTTGGAGTAACTTCCAACTGGTGATTCTTGAGTGCTTTATACTGTTTGGTCTGTACTTTGCAAGTGTCCTGAAACTGTTTTTTAATTTGCATTTCCATGGCCTGTGTAGAAAAAGTGACAAAAGGTAAATAAAGACACATTAGTAAATACAGAAAGCCTTCCATTCTAATAGTACAATACAGGTACTGGGACCAGTTGTTTTTTGGTGCAGTGACCCACATTACTAGTCAGTAATAATGAAAATAATACAGACAAGAGTTAACTACCAATACTTTTGGCCTTATATTATATTAAATGAAAAGAGGTAATTTTGACTTTACCAATGGATTTTAAAAAATGAAATATTACAAGAGGATCACAACTCTAAGCAGATTGTAGAATATTATGAAGCTTAGTTTGTTAAAGGTTATTCATTATTTTAATGGCTTCCTAGTAAAAATCTTCAGTGTCTTCTACTTCTTGTAGTTTTTTCCCCCCATTTTTTTGGTCATTTTCCTCCCCCACCCGTGTTTCCAAGTGAGAAAGGGGATGGCAACGTATAAGGTGGCTCTCACAGCTCTGCGTTTCCTTGACAAATCAACAAAGGATAATATCTGGATAATACCTCACATCATAACCCATTTCCATTGGATTTCAGCATAAGTGGAAAGGGAAAAGTGATTTTAGATTTATTCCCCCATGAAGAGGTTATACTTTCATGTAGCAATATCAAATATGCATTCTGGCAAGGAGGAGGTAGGCTGTATTATTTAAGTCCAAAAGGCACTCATCAGGTTGCCTCAGAGTCACACGTGCATTTCACAAATGCTTGGAGTTGTGATGACAGAGGTCACTAATTAGACAGGTTAGGATATGGCTAGACAGGAACATGGCCAGTGTATTTGAGGTTGGCCTCCTATCAGTGTCAACAAGGACAACGCCCCCCCCTTGACATACAGCAATGGCTTAGTCCATAGAGCTTGTGAATTAGCAGTCAGCTAAAATTATCTAGAGACAGTGAGGGCCAAAGGAATTCCCAGTCTCTAGTGCAGGAATAATAAATGTCTGGCACATGTAGATTCACTCCCGATTCCCATGCCCATGACAGATGTCACTAATAAATCATACTCTTTCCTACTAAGCTTGGATGTCTTATAGTCTTTCTCAATATAGCAACACTCAAAGTAGTTACTACCAATAATCTGGTACAACAGATGAAATTTATCTGCCATATACCTGCTAGGTAACTTTCTCATTTCCTGGGATTAGAACTATGGGCTGCTGTTTGTCCATAAATTACAATTTTAAAAGAGGGCAAGTCATGAAGGGGTCAGAGAAACTGCATGATGGATACAAAAATGGAGGTCATCCCGTACAATGGTTTTTCCAAAGTAACATCTGTTCAGGAGTTTGTTATATATAGACTTGTGCTTCACTTCTGGAGATTCTGATTCAATAGGTGCGAGGCCTAGGAACTTGTAATTTTGAAGAGCTGCCCAGGTGAATCTGACAATCATCCAAATGCAGGAACTACCGATCTGGTCTAACTGTATCCTGGAGCACCAACTGGGGAACACTTCAATTTCCTCTTACCTTTAAGTTTTTTGGCTGTTGCCGAAGTTCCATGACATGCTTTCTGTGCAGTTCCCTTTCTCGCCTCTTATTGTACTCCAGCTGGTTTTCCAGTTCAGTCTGGTGCTGTAGACGGATCAGATCCATGCGTAGCTTCTGTAATGTGTGCAGCTGCCTGTACTCTAGCTCTCGGGTGGACTCATCGTGCCGGATTAGCATGGCATGCTCCATCTCCTTCTGGGTCCTCTTTTTATTTAGTTCCTGCATTCAGGAACAAAAGACAAATGGAGGGAGATGACTGGAGGTGAACTGGAAGGAATGCACAACTAAGTGAAAGATGGCAAGGAATGGCACTACTAACTGTCTCTTAATTAAACCCATTAGTGCTTGGCAGCATGACTTAATGAGATCAGATTAACAATCCCTGGAAGTTTAGGTTCTGTTTGTGGGTCCGTCCCTTACAAGATAGGCAAGTACACTATTTGTAAAATGGGATTTTGCAGCCATCACAACTACACTATCTGTAAAATGGGATTAATTCTCCCTGACCCCTTCTTGCCTCATAGAGCTGCTGTGAACCCTACTTAGGTGAGGCCTTATGCACAGGTGTAAATAAATGTTTCTTCAGTTCAGCCAGGGGTTCTCAGTATGGGCCTCATGTGAGGACCCTTTTCAAACACAAGATACCTGAATCCTACAACCTGAAGTTCTGATAACTGTCCCGGGGGGGGGGGGGGGGGGGGGGGAGAGGGATGACATCACTGCTTTTAAGAGTTCTTCAGGTGAATATAACATGTAGTCAGGGTTGAAAATCATTGACTTAAACTGGCAATGTCTGCAATGTTTTTGGTTTTCTGGGAAAAACCCTGTTTTTGCATGTATTAGAAGAAGGCCAATTATCTGCTTTTTAAAATCTCAGAGTAAGGGCAGGCTAGAAAAAAGCAAATGAGATCTCTCCCCTTTCATTTTTTCCATTAGTCTGTTTGATCATTTCTAGATTGAATCATTCTGTTCTTTCCAGTTCTACTCATGTCTGTCTTTCTTTAAGGGGGAAAAGAAAGAAAACTAGAAAAAAACATAGAGGTAGTTGGGTGAAATTTTTTCACTGGCCAGTTCAAGAATATTTCCTAAATTGCACCATATCCAATTTCTGAACCATGTGCTCTGGGTACATAAAAATGTTTACTCAGCCATGATTCTGTTCTCAACTTGCTAACACTCTGATAGGGAATTGTACTAGACATTTATTGAAGTACTAATATGCTCAGCTCACAGCTGACTGAATCAATCTATTTTCTCTCCTCGGAATTTGGAATTGGGATTCAGAGACAGTTAATCTCTCTGTGAGGCTGGAACTGAGGGCATATAAAAACTACATATGTGGTAGCCATCCACTACTACATGGGTGGGCTGGGGATTAGAGAAAGCTGGGCTTCAGAACAAGAATGAAAAAGGGAGAAGACAGACATGCAGGGAATATGCTGATGCCCACGTTCAAAACTGGTTCTAAGCTCTCCTGTAGGTCTAGCTGTATTACTGCTATTGGGGTTTGTGAAACATTCCTCTATTTCTGTAATAAATTCCCTGGTTTTGGCTTAAACTAGCTCAGATAAATTTCTGTAACATGTAAACAAAAGAACCTTAATTAGCACAAGGAAATAAGTTATACGTGTAAATTTAAAAAAAGAACAAGGTTGAAAGTGATAAGAGCTATTAAAGAGGTAAAAATTTATGCTGTAAGATTTCTGAAAAGGGTGGTATTACCACTAATTAAGAAGTCAAGGAAAAGGGCACCAGGGTGGCTCAGTCTGTTAAGCATGTGCTTTTGGCTCAGGTCTTGATCTCAGGGTACTGGGATGGAGCCCCACTTTGGGCTCCCTGCTCAGTAAGGAGTCTGCTTCTCCCTCTGCCTCTGCCTCTATCCCCAGCTCCTGTTCTCTCTCTCTCAAATAAGTTAATAAAATCTTAAACAACAACAACAACAACAGAGGGTCAAGGAAAGAAGAAAGTTTGTGAGCTGGACTTTCAGTGAGAATAAGAGGCCTCTCATCTCTGATGACATCCACGACGGGAAAAAACGCAAGTCATTTACTTTTGGAGAAATATCAGTAACATTTGTATATTGGTGTTGTTGAGAATACCTTGCATACTTGGGCCTTCTATCCATTTGAAGAGAAGTCCTTTAAACAGCACAGCATCTGTTACTGGAGCAAGTCACTAACCATTCATTCATTCATTCAACAAATGCTGTTGCACACTTTCTATGTGTCAGGCACTGTTGTAGGCACTAGGGATAGAGCCATGAACAAGTACATCCCCTCACAGAGCTTATTTTCTTTTTCTTTTTTTAAAATTTTATTTATTTGACAGAGAGGAAACACAAGCAGGGGGAGCTAGAGAGGGAGAAGCAGGCTCCCCGCTGAGCAGGGAGCCTGATGCGGGGCTCGATCCCAGGACCCTAGGATCATGACCTGAGCTGAAGGCAGACGCTTAACAACTGAGCCACCCAGGCGCCCCTTCTAGTGGGGAAATATCCAAAGTATATATGCAATTTAGATTTAAGGAGACAAGATCATCTCCTAGAGCACCTTACCCCCGACCCTCTCTTGCATTTTGCTTTCCCTTGTTTTACTTTTCCTCTACCTTGACCGTCTAATGTCTTCTTTTAAAAGGCACTAACTGACCCCTAGGTGGCACCAAAGGATGGTGAGGCCTTCTCAGAGACTAAAGCCATTCTAGACCAATGACCGAGAGAAAAGCCCTAATGGAAAGCTTTTAAATGGGTAAAGGGCCTGTTTCTAGATTACTGTATCATTTTTAACCTTTGAGTACCAGGTCTCCCAATATTGGGCATTTATTCATTACACATTTTCCTAAACTAAGAAGTCCAAAATTAGTCTGGGCTGCCCAGAGCCCTGAAACTTATGAGGAAAAAATAAAAGACACAAAGCAAACAACACTCTCAAAAGAAGTCAAATACTTTCCTTTATGTTTAATGGGATGCTTCAGGGTGCCGTCCACAGAACACCTGCATCAGAATTACCTGGCTACAAGTGATTGGTCGTAATAATATGCCACCCAGCTAATTCTGATACCTACTAAAGTTTGAGAATCAATAGAAAAATATTCAGGGTGTGAGTCAATTGTGTATGATGTTGGACAAATCTTTTAACATACATTTTAGTTTTCTCAGGTGTAAAGTGAGGATAACAGTACCTACACCATGGACTACCATTCTTGTGAAGATGAGGTGAAAGGCCAGGAGACAATGCTTCATAACATATCAACATATCATTATTATTCTTCTGTATTCAGAAGTGAACATCTGGCATATAATATCTTGAATCTAGTTTTTCATAAATGATTAAAAAAGTGAGAGAAACAGGATAATGAAATTGTTTTTCTGTTACAATTGTAAGTTGTTCCCTTTACCTTTAATTCACACATCTCAGTTGCTGTGGTTAAGTTGATAAGCTGCCTATATTTTTATTACTGTTAGACTCCCTATGAGCCTATTGCTGTGCCTACATAAATATGTGTAATGTGCTTTCAGTTTTTATTCATTTTTATTTTTTTTAAAGATTTTATTTATTTATTTGACAGGGGCAGAGAGAGCGAGCGAGCACACAAGCAGGGGGCACAGCAGAGGGAGAGAGAGAAGCAGGCTCCCCACTGAGCAAGGAGCCTGATGAGGGACTCGATCCCAGGACCGTGGGATCATGACCTGAGCCAAAGGCAGATGCTTAGCTGACTGAGCCACCCAGGCGCCCCTGCTTTCAGTTTTTAAAAGTGATTTCTTATTATCTCCCTCAGTCCCACTTGTAGCCCTATGGAGGTAGTCACATTGCAAGGACTTACAACCCTTTTCCATAGGATGGTCAGATGTTTGGGAATTGAGAGACTAACCTAAGATCATACAACTTCTGTAAAGCAGAACTGAGTCTAAAACTCAGGTTTGGGAGTTTTCAACAGTTTCCATTGAAAGATGTCCCAACGAATGGTTTATATTTTCCTGTTTTATGTCTTTTTTCAGCCTGTAACACAATATGCTGAAGAATCCCTCTGCTTTGGTGAGATACAGCGCAGTGCTGCTCCATCTGTACAAACTGTGGGCACAATGTGCAGCGCACCTTCACGCACACCTTCAGCTTATACCAATTCATAAAACAAGCTGAGCAAAGAGCGCCTGGGTGGCTCAGTTGGTTGGGCGACTGCCTTTGGCTCAGGTCATGATCCTGGAGTCCTGGGATCAAGTCCCATATTGGGCTCCCTGCTCGGTGGGAGTCTGCTTCTCCCTCTGACCCTCCCCCCTCTCGTGCTCTCTCTCTCAAATAAATAAATAAAATCTTAAAAAAAAAACAAAAAAAACGAGCTGAGCAAAAACAAAAGTGCATGTAATGCTATAGGTGATTTTGCTCACCAGTGCACTCCACATCTATATGCCCTGGAGGCAGCAGAAGATGACGGCCATGTGGGCTCCCTTTCCCTCAGCTCACATCACACACTGTGCACACCTCCCCAAAGCTGAGAGGCAGCTTAGTGTCAAAACCTATGTACTTGTCATACGCGCAGACCCTGAACACATGACTATACTTTATAGGACTCTACCTCCCAAGGAAGATGTGAATCCAGGGTGTGTCCTGTGATCAACCCTTCCCAACCACAACCCAAGTGCTACTGACTTTAAAAGCAGTTGATCCCGTTCAAGTAAAACATTGTCCTCATGCCCAATGAGGCTGAATAAGAACTAGAACTCAAACTTTTAAATGGTGATGTTGTTAGCCTATGACATTTTACGCTTAGTTTCAGTTCTTGGTTTCATAACTGGTTAGAAAATAGCCAGCATCTGTGTGCAGTGATGATAGAGGAAGAGGCTCAACCCAGTCTATGGTGAGCCTTCTCAATGTTTTCATTAACTAAAAGGATTGCTCATACTCAGTTTTGGCAAAGACACAGAAAAACAGGTGCTCTTTGTTGGTGAGAGTATAAATCCCTAGAGGGCAATTTGGCAATATCTATTAAAAATTTACATGCATACACTGTGACCCAAAAATTCTACTTCTGAGCATATATCCTCAAAATATCTGTATCTGTGTAAAAAGATCTGCGTACAAAGATGTTCTCTGTGGCACTGTTAGTAATACTGTAAAACATCAACAAAATATCCACTGAGAAATACTTCATTAAATAAATAATTCTATAGCCACACACGCAAAATTCACTGTTAATGGTTAAAAAGAATCAGACAGAGCTGTCTGTCCTGGATGGTGAATGAGAAAAAGAGAAGAGTTACGAAACAGTATAATGGACATTTTTGTAGGTTCAGTATCCATTTCCCCTTCTTTTGTGAACAGGCTCCTCTTTTTGCTTGAGAAACTCCTCCACCCTATCTGTAATCAGAGAGTATTGAGTAAGGGAGCAAGCACATTGCCCAATAAAGGTCTCCTTCCCCTAGGAATTTGAATCTCAAGCAGAAATGATACAAAGATTAAACGTGGTGGGAGGAAATACATCCGAATGGCAATGCTGAGGAATGTCCATTAGCTCTTGCTCTCTAGGTCACAGAATTTGCTTTTCCACTTCGGGTCTTCATCTTCTCCAGCTTGGTTCTTCAGTTCTGTCATCTATTCCTATCCTTCCAGTAAATTCCTTTCCATTCTTGGGCAGCCAGTGTTTGTTCTGATGGCTTGCAAATCAAATAAACCCACTGATACCAATGTAATCTTATTTTTGTAAAGTTAAAGTTACATATAAACTGAATGTATGTATACATATATAGAAGGAAAAGGAAATCTGGAAATCTGGATGCTAAATTAATGGTAGTCAGGGTAGAGACTGGGTGGAATGGGATTATCAAGAACTTTCACTACTCAACTATATATTTTTCTGTGTTTGTCTTTAATGTTCTCATAAATAAAAATGAAACACTTAGACTCTTCAGGAAAATACCCATATAAGTGTTGGTTAGAACCTGACACTAATGAAGTAAAAAATATAGTTTCTATCACTTTTGGGGAATAATTGTTTTATACAGTTTTTATATGCATAAGTGTTCCCTTAGCCTTAGACTTCTTCCAAAAATGTGCTATCAGAATAACAATAATAATTGCCAGATGAAAACAATCCCAAATATCTTATATCCAAATGGCTTTTGGACTTCTTAATTTGGACTTTTTTGTCTTCTAACAAACGGCAACAGTCTAGTACAGAATTAATCCGTTTCTTACCGACACCTCTAAGCTTCTGTTTCTGCCCAAATCTACATGTAACTAAGTCTTGAACACCAGAATTAACTTTGATTCTACCCTCATCTTTTCTCTCATATTCTATGGTATGCCAAGTCCTGTTTATTTCATATTCAAAATATGTTTCCAATTTACCTCTGACAGCTGTCACCACCATCTTTGTCTATACCCTATTTCCTACCACCCAATTACTTTGCTTCTAGTTTCTTCCCCCTAAACCAATGTTTCTCAACCTTTTTCTCTTTTTTCCCCCATTATCTTTATTTATTTATTTATTTACTTACTTACTTACCTCAGGAGCCTTTCTAGACTTCCCCCTCCCCTGATCAACCGCATCCATGAAATGTGAATACCACAGATACACTGTATATCCGTTTATGTACTGTGGCCCTTGAGGGGGCCTAAGTCTTTGTAGTATCTAAGACCCCTCCCCCGAAAGAACCCATTTTCACTCCCCTAGGGGCAGTATCGCCCCCACTGAGAATGCATGCTTGAATCAATCTATGCATCACCACCAACCAAACAGGGCTAATCTAAAGTAAAATTTTAGCCATATCACTTATTGCCTGGCTCAAAAATAAATGTTCAGCAGTTTCTCCCTCTTCCAATGAGATAAGACAACACAGATAAAGGGCCTGAGCCTGGCTCATTACATGTGTTTGAAAATTTTAGTTTTCTTCATTCCTTCTCCTTACGAGTTGAATACTGCTCTCCAAAGAGCTTATAATGTACCATGCACATTCCCATTAAATGTGTCTTTAGTGCTTGTTTCCCTTGTGCAGGCTAACACTGGGCTTTTTGCAAACTTTGATATTTTTACCAATGTGCTAGTTCATTTATGAGGGTTTCTCTGATTACTCCAGGTCACAATGTTTTCCTACTGAACTTTGTATCTGCAACTGAGTCACATTCTGTGCTCCTCATCTCAGTGAATGTCTTATTCATCCAATTTCCCAAATTAGAAACTTTAAAGTCATTTTGAACTCCTCTCTCATCTGAAATTCGGAGGTCATTTGGTTGGAATTACTGTCAGTTCTGCTTCAGATCTAATCTCACCCCATTGCCTCTTCCAGGTTGAACTAGAGAAAGAATGTCCTAGCTGACCTCACTGTACTTAGCTTCTTAATGCTGTAGGCTCCCTTCACACTGATCCACTACTTCTTTCAAAGAAAACTCTTTTCGATCCCCTGCTTAAAAACCTCCTATAGCCATTGCAATTGCCTTCAGGCTAAAATTGAAATAATATGCCTTAACAAAAAAGGTCCTCCGCATTCTGTTTCTAATTACCCTTTTCCTGATATTCCACTTTGTACACCCCAAACACTCAACTTCTCATTAGTCGCTGAGTCCTCCAAGCCCTTTCACTACTATATGCCCAAGACACTTTATTTATATATCTATGGTACCTGACATGTTACACTGTAACTAGTCCGTTACATGTCTGTTTTTCCTCTTAGACTTAGGGCTGTTTGAAGGCAGGAAGGATAGCCCCTCCCTAGCCCTCATATCTCCAGCACAGTGCCTGGCACTAAGGGGGCACTGGACAACTGAATGACTTAATTGTGGAGCATCACTTTATTACTTAATGTTTCATATGGAGCCACAAAACCCCAAGTGTCCGCCAAGTAGGCTGACAGCAGAAATTCTCTATTCTACATCTTTTGATTCTCAACTGCATAATAAGGCTTATAACAGGTGCTCAATAAAAGTCTATTACATTTATTTGGAAAATGTTGATTCCTTATTCTGTAAATGGGCTTTCTCTTTCTTCTCAGTGGTAAATTCGTTTCTTGGCTACATTTGTACACCTACTTTGTGTCAGGCGCTGCATTAAAGACCATAAAGGTTAAGGATATAAGAATGGACAGAACAGTCATGATCCTCACAAAGCTTCTTGTCCCGTAAGTCAGTGATGATAGTTATGAACCAAATAAATACCTCCCGAATGTTCTGCTGCTCCACCTCGTGCCGCTTGATCATTATTTTCCGCTTGAAGAAACGACAGTTTTTGTCGTAGTACAGTCTCTGCTGGGTGAGAAGGTGGGCTTCCTCTTCAGCCTGTGTGTGCTGCAAGTTCTCTTTATGCTTGGATATCCGCTCTTGCTTTTCTTTCTTGGGTGTGCTATGGTCCTCATTCATCTCCTTCACAAAACCAGAACAAAACAAAAAACAAAAAACAACATGCTGGTGTCATCAAGTAATAAACTAATAGTTTATTGCAATGGTAGATTAAATTATTTGGAGAGCAACTGAGAATGTAAAGACAAAGACTTGGTGCTGCATATCCCTCCCCCGCAACTTTTGTTTATTGATTGACTGAGTAGTGATAGGAAGGCTTGTTAGTTTCCACGTCTCTGGCTTCTCCCCCTTGGAAAAATTGGTTCACTCATTCAATCAACACACACTTACTGAGTTCTCATCACGTGACAGGTACTGTGCAAGGCACAAGGATACAATGGTCAGCAAAAGAATGTGATAACCACCATCATGGGGTTTCACAGCCTAGAAGCAATAATTAATCAAAGAACCGCAGAAACAAACTGAAAATTACTGTTATAGCTTCTGAGAAGGTGAAGTACTTGGTTCCACAAGGAGGTTTAAAAGAACATATTTGATCTTGGTAACAACTAAGCTGAAATTGAAAAAACCCGTAGGAGCTAACCAGTGAGAAAGGGGAGGGGAGAATACTCTGGGTAGAGGAAACAAGAGTGTGTTAAACCCTTCAGGTGGGTTAATTGAAACATGGTGCGATCGAGGAACAGAGAGCAGGCCAGGGGGGTGGTGCAGTGTGACATGAGATGAGGCAGGACCATCAGAGGCCTTACAGGCCAAGTTAAGGACATTGATCTGTAGCACAGGAGACAAGGATTATATACATGTGGGGGTGACACAATGAGATGCATCTCAAAAAGATGACTCTTGTTGCTTCGTGGAAAACAGAGTGAAGGAGACAAGACCGCGAGAAGTGGACAGATTTCACAGACAGGCGGCAACTCTGCAAATGGCACTAGTTAGAATATCAGGAAACAATTCTTTATTTGCTATTAGAGGGTAAATGAACCACCTATATTTCCAAAAGGACAAAATTCATAATTATTCCAGACTATATGGGTAAAGAAAAGAAAGCAGAGACGCAGAACACTTAAGATGATGTTACTTTATGGAGAAAATAAGACCCTTTTTAGAGAAAGTACAGTGCACTCTTTTTTGTTCATACTGACAAGCTTGACCTATAATATTTGGTTAACTACTCAGTGAAAATCTCCTTTAAATTCTAACACCTATTTTACTTAATGTTTTGTGATGTGGACATCACCCACTATTTAGATTATTTTTGCACTTAGCCAAGAAGTCCTTGTAAATCAACTTTCAGCTTTCCTGTTCCAGTGAAGTCTTAAGTGAAATATCAGAATCAACAAGAGAGAAAGCTGTTTCGAGCATGGAGTAAGCTGGGATCACAACAGGAAGGCTGGGTGACTCATTTCTTAATGCCATGACTTCACTACTAGCCTTGGCATTTACCACTACGTTGCACACCCAAGTTCAAATGTGACCATATGAACTCATCCCAAAATCAAGAATAAATTATTTCTGGACCATCCATCATCCTGTTCTGCCCACATCCCTGTTGTCTATCAAAAAGTGGGGATAATGGAGATTGTTTTGTTACCCCCAGGGCAATACCTTTAAATATATCAATATCTAAATATACATGCCACCTTAAATAGTCAGAACTAAGCTTTACTTCATAAGGAGTAGTATTAGCTTTGCATAGAAAGGCTTACTGAGGGTATCTCAAACTGAGTTTAGGCTTGTTTTTCCTCATGAGCATGTTGAGAGACTTATAAGTTTAGGCCTGTGGTTTCCTGCACTCATAAATCTGAGTACCAAAAATGCCTGAGGACTGAGTGGGTATTCTCGAATGCTGTTCTGTGAGAGAATCTTCTACAGGTTGAGTTCATGCAATCTCCAAATACCTTGGTGTTAGAAAAGGTCAAAATGCTGGCTGCAGTCACAAAGTGTGGCCTACAGAGCATGAGTAAACACAAGGAGTTAGAAATAAGAATGTGAGTGCAATTGGGAACATTTCAAAATTTCTCATCGAAAAATCAATGTTATCTCTGTGATCCAGCAATATCTTTCTATTATGACATAACAATAAGGTCCCAGCAATAACTCAGAGAAAATGGATAGAACATGAACCTTCTTATTTGGGCTATTTCTCCCTACAGCCTGGTTTTCTAGACCTTACAGTGTCAGAGATTTTTCCCATTTAGGCAGTGTGGATTAAATAAAAATTTCTGTCAGTCCCAACAATCACCAGTGGCTCATCTGGGCAGGACTAAAAGTCCTGAGGCTCACCCCAACCCACTTGCTTTCACTTATTAAAAAAGAATTGGAGAGGAACCTTGATAAGTTCCATATTGTTAACTTAGAATATGAGCTCAAATAAATGATTTCACATACTGAAACCATGCCCCATGTTGAATTTTATTAAACCTTAATATACCAGTAGTCTAGAAATAAGAAATCCTAAGTCTTATGAGAAGGAAAGTCTAGGGAACTATAGGCAATTCACCTATAAGCACGGGTGGGAGAAGTGAAGAAATCTGAGCTTTCAGATCAAATTGCAGTTTATTAGGAGAACTCTCCATGTCTACTAGTGGCCTTCAACCAAACTTTTAAGAATTGATCATTCATTTATCAGAGATTCACATGTACCAGGCACAGGGATAGTCATTGGCAGAAAAAAAAAGACATGGTCTCTGCCCTTATCACTTACTGGCTAGTAGGATAAGTAACTCAAAATAACTTAAAAAAAAAAAAGGATAATTGAAAACTAGTGTTATGAAACCAGAGGCACCTGTCTTGGTTAAGGAAGTCAGGAAAAGCTTCCCTTGGGAAATGATGTTAAGGTTTTTTTTTTTGTTTTGTTTTGTTTTAAGTAGGCTCCATGCCCAATGTAGGACTTGAATTCATGACTCTGAGATCAAGAGTCACATGCTCTACCAATGGAGCCAGCCAGGCAGCCCAAGTTAAGGTATTAATAAACAATCCTAAGTTTTACAAGGAGCGGGAGTAACAATTAACAGCAGAGGGAGAGACTGGGGGTCGGGGGCAGGGAGAGCATCCTGGTAGAAGAAACAGTAGGAAGAAACAGTCTTCTCCAAAGGCCTTGGAGAAAAGTGGAATTTGATATATTTGAAGAACCAAACGGTGACCACTGTGGCAGAAGCAGCAGAGTCAGGGGTGGGGTAAGCAGGTGGGGGAACAGTGGTGTGAGGTGAGACTAAAGGAGAGGCTGATAGTAGGTCATTTAGGGACTTCTAGTATTTTGATCTCTCCTAAGAGCAACGGGAAGCCAATGAATGTTAAAATCATGAGGTGATATGATGAGACCTATGTTTGTTTGTTTTTTTAAAGATTTATTTATTTTTGAGAGAGAGAGCTCAGGGAGAGGGGCAGAGGAAGTCTGAGAGAATCCTCAAGCAGACTGCCCGCTGAGCACAGAGCCTGAGGTGGGGCTCGATCCCAGGACCCTGAGATCATGACCCAAGCTGAAACCAAGAGCTGGACGCCCAACTGACTGAGCCACCCAGATGCTCTGAGACTTATGGTTTGGAAAGATCACTCTGGCTGAAGTGGCTGAAGAATAAACTGGAAGTAGGCAAAAATGGTTTAGAGTTAAATCAATGGTTCTTAAAATCTGATGCCTGAATCAGCAGCATCGGCATCACTTGGGAACTTGTTAGAAATGCAAATTTCAAATTCCACCCAGACCCACTGATTCAGAAAATCAGAAAATCTAACTCTAGTGAGTTAGCAATCCATTTTAATAAGCACTTCAGGTGATATAAAGTTTGAGAATCAGTGGTTTAGACTATTGATTACAAAGTAAGATTAATCAATTCTAAGTTCCAATCTCTTTTTTTTAAGATTTTATTTTTAAGTAATCCCTACACCCAACATGGGGCTCAAACTTATAACCCAAGATCAAAAATCGCATGCTGCACCAACTGAGCCAGCCAGGCACCCCAGAAGTTCTAACCATTCGAATGGCAACTTAGTGATGACAAATATTGATACTCTTACCTCTTTTATTTTTTCCTTACAAATCTTATACTGCTTCTTCTGACTTTCTAAGAAAGTTGTCAAATCTTTCTTCTGCTGGGCCAAGATCTGTTGCTGGAACTTCTTTTCATCTGCTGCAGCTACCTTTGCCTGATAAAATGACATACAATCTAGGATAAATTGTTCTTCACACAGAATTCAGCTATCTATCCTCCAATGCATGAAAAGAGTCCATAAGTGCTGAATAATGTAGTGTTTTTTGAACAAATAATAAAAAAAAATAAACAAACACCTGTTCTGATTCTCTTGTATCTTAAAAAAATTTGAAATTTTTACCATTGAAAAATACTTTCCCAATTATGGGAAAAATATGAAGGCAAGCCATCATGTGGCTTGAACACACAAAAATTACTGAACACACAAAAAATGCATGGGATGAAAAGTGAACTAAGGATTCTAATAAAGGATTTTTTTCATATTGTTGGTAGCCCAAAGATTAAATTACAAAAATGGATAAATAACCATGAGTGGCCAGTTTTATTCCCAGAATCTCACTCTGATTAATAACATTTTGTTTTCTTAGGCACCTGCTACAGTCACAACAGTCAGACACTGGGACATTTTGGGGTCTTCCAAATGGATAGAACACAGACCAAATAAAAGATAACCCAATAAACACTGGCTCCTGCAAGTGACCAAATCTAAGTTTCTGGGGACCATTAGATGCAACACATATGTAAGATGAGGTGTTTCGGAGACAGAGGGAATCTATTCTTCACAGTTCTCTTTATGGATCTTTTCACCTTTAGCATCCATTATCAATACTTTTTCCATTTTGAACAATTCTCTCTACATATTTATCAAATCAAATCCTCAAGAAAGTATCTGACTGGTTTCTTTAATCAATATCATCCCTGTTTGGGCAGACGTTTTCATGCCAGGCTGCCTCACAGCTTGATGGCTGTTGGGGGAATGCTTCATCTGCAGTTCTGATGTTTCCTTCCACGTGGAGACAGCTTAATTACCGAAACACTCCTGGCACTCTGTCCCCAGTCACCCCAGCCCCAGGGAGCACACGTTTACCCCTGCTTTCCCACACTATGTAAGTCTTACAGGGTGCAGCGGTGGGGGGAGGGCAGTCGCAGATGGCAAGAAAGGCGCCTGGTTTAGCACTGCCAGAGCCTAGATAGGCAAGTCTGTTCAGTTTTGTACATATTATTAGCGCATTTCCCTTCAGACATGAATTACTTCTCCCATCTAACACTTATCAGTAATAAAGGTAATATTTTGACACACTGTCTGCCTCAGCCTCTCCTGTTTAGAACCTAGATGGGGAAGAGAGATGTCTCCTAGAAGATCCAAGCAACAGCCAGATTAATTACTCGCTGACACTGGTCAGGTGCCCAATCAGTGCAGACAGGGACTATCACCACTGAAAGGGACTATTTGTAGAGCAGTTTTCTTTTGAAGAGGACTGTGGGTGTGGCAGGCACAGTAACAGGTCTGAACTGTGCAAGTTTCCACAGGATAGAAGCATCTTGTTTCTTTTTATTTGCACCCAGACCCCCTCAAGGGACTGGCTCTTAGAACATATTTGAATAGACAAGAATGTAATATACACCTGCAGTAACTATTTTAACTTTTAATGGCAATTTTAAGTAGCCCCATAAAACCTAACCCCTCTCAACTACCACCACGAACGCAACATTGTTCCTCTGTCACCAAAAAGTGCACTACTCCTGCCTTTTGCTCACGTGATGCCACTGACTGAAACAGGCCTGGCTTGGTTACCGCACAAAGGCATGTATATGCACACTGACCTCCTTCTCTATGATAGCCACTTGCTTCTTGGCCAGCTTCTCCAGCTCGATGGACGAGTTGTTGGCATGCGTCTCCACCTCCTTCTGTAGCTTGAGGCGGTGCTCGTCCATCTCAGCCTTCAGCTTGTTCTCCAGGGCGATCAGCTGCTTCTGGTGCTGGCGCCGCATCCGCTTATAACCTGACATCTGTTCCCGCAACTCGTTCTCCTGCTCATGCTCATGGATCTGTCGTGTAACCTGATTGGGGTTGGGGAACAGAACTCAGGTAACCAGATTCAGGGAAGACAAACTTTCAGGGAAAGTAGAGGAGCCCTCTGGCATAATTCTATCACTGCCACCATCAATTTACCTACTATTTGCTGAATGCTCACCTGTACCAGGCACTGTGCTGGGTGCTCTTTATATTCTTTAGCTCTAGTCCTAAAAACCATCTCATTCACTCATTCATTTTACTCATTAATGAGGTAGGTGTTACCACCCCATTTTATAGATGAAGAAATTGAGACTTGAGGGAATTAATTTATTCATTCAGCCAAATTATATTTACTTATTTTTGACATATCATTGTATCTGTATTCAAGGTCACATAGCTAGTAAGAGGTAGAGCTGGGATTCAGACCCATTTCTGTCTAGTTCCAGAGCCATGCTATCTATCTCCACTACACCAGGATTTCTCAATGTCAACACTATCGACAATGAGCCAGAAAATTCTTTGTTTTGGAGGGCTGTCCTTGCATTGCAGGATATTTAGCAGCATCCCTGACCTACCCACTAGATGCCAGTACACCTCCTAAGTCAAGACAATCAAAAATGTCTGTAGACATTGGCAAATGTCTCTTAGGGGGCAAAATCCCTCTGGTTGAGAACCACTGCATTATATCATACTGCTTGTTTTTAAAGATCATGTCTCTAACATTCATAGGATTTTTGAATATCTTCCTAAAGTTCTTTGAACAAGATTTATTTCTGATTCTTAATATGAAGAGTGGGCAGTGGGGGGTGAAAGGAGGGAGTGAGAGAGAAACAGAGCACTCTCTTAACTCTTCTGTCTCCCACCTCCCCTTCCCCACAGAAGAGATGTTAACAAATTATAATACATTTACTTGCTCTCCTCAAGAAGAGAAAGCATTTCTATGATTTTTAGAAGGCTACTTCTCTTAGTAATTTTTCCTTAACCCATTCTCAGGTGAATATCCAACAAACTCAAGATTGTAAATATAAATTTTGGCATCTTTTGTTTCTATTAAACCTTTTCTGATTTTCCACTCCTTCCTTCAGTTTATCACCCCTCTTTATTTTCCTGTTAGATTCTCTGCTCACTTCATTCTCATCTTTCCTATTTAAAAAAAAAATTCAATTACAAAACTATAACTTTAATTTTGTTTTACATTAAGTAATTTAGTCACTCCTATCTACTATAAGGCAATTCTCCCCAACCTCACCCTCAAACAAGTTTTACTAGAAATTTTCATGCTGCTATTAATTCTCTTTACTATTTTCAGTTTATGGGTCAAAGTGCATTTTGTACAAAGAACAGTTTGTTTCTTTGCTCCTTTTAGAAGGTGTCCCTGCATACCAGACTGAGTCCTTACTATCAAGAGAGTGCTATTCTGTAACTGGATAGTATTATCAAAGTACACCATTAAACATTAGCCGAACTTTGAAACCTTTCCAGCTGAAACTAACACTAGGTTTCATATTCATTTCTCTTTTCTAAAGGACAATCCTCTTTAAAGTATGAAGAATAAGAGCAGAAGATATTTCAAGACCAAAAACAGGACAGTATCACCAAAGGGGCACCTAACACTCTAAAGGAAATCTATTTTGTTATCACAGTATCATGTTTCTTTTTAATGGACTTATTTCATGATAAAAGGAAAGAAAGAAGTCATTTGAAATATGTGTGTATATTTCACTTCCTCATGCTTGTGCCTTCCTCAAGTTCAACTATAGGGGAAAATAGTTCCAATTAACAAAAAGGATACCATTTAGTCCTTTCTGATTTCACCTGTTTTTCATACAAATATGGCAATAAAGTGTCCATTCTAGGGTAATGCATTTGAGATATGTTTTACACCTAAACTTATTTTTTCTTATGTTAGTATTCCTTCTTTAATCAGATTTCCAAAGCTGAGACATGGCACACTCTAAAGCTATCATGAGACATTTAAAGCTTGCCACTGAAGGTCTCACTAGCTTGTGGTCAAATAGTTTCAGGATAGCCATTTCCCAAACCAGGCACCAAAATGTAAAGCAAAAATGAGTGTCAAGAACATTTTCTATCCTAACCGGTGGGTGACTCCCTGTGAAAAGGGTGGACCTACTGCATACCAGACAACACAAGTATGTGGCAAAGACAAATTACAAAGCTCAACATGTTATCATTGTATATCACTGAATTCCAGGAGAAACACTTTGCTCCTAATGCTTCCCATAATTTGAATAATCCTTTGTAAACTCCTAATATCACCTTCAATTTGTTGCAACGAAACTTTCTACGTTTCAATGTTAATTGCCTTCTTAGGCACATATAGAGATACTGAGTTTTATAATTCCATACTCAAGCAAAGTAAACAAATTTAAATAAAAATCTGGCCAGATGACTCATGTATGAAGTCTAACTAGAAAGACATAAAAATACTATTATCTACAGTTATATACACCTGCATGTTTTAAGTTTATACTGTGTGTCTTATAAATACATTATTTGGTCAAGAGAATAAAAAAATAGCTCGTAATTTTAAATTTTACCATGCTTTATGATTTACAATGGAATTTCACATGTAATTTACCCCTTTAATTTTTATAAACCCCAGGATTTGAATTGAAGTTCTATAGTTCTTGAATTGCCTGAGAAAATTCACCCCACTAAGGCAGAATGAAACTTTATTAAGCAATGGAGGGAATCAACACCCCAAAAAAGTCAAAGCTGGAGAGAGTAATGAGTCTAAGCTACAAACTGAATAAGTCTAAAAATGGAAGAAAGTTATAGAAATGTAGTGACTGTAGTTTTCACAATGGTAGTCTCAAAAATGTGATCAACTGAAAGTGGGCAGTAGCATCTTGCCACACCCCTTAGGTTGCTTGGACACAAATCTCATTCTGTCCCTTACTGTATTACTGACCTTGGGCAAATTACTTTACCTCCTGATGGCTCTCAGGAGGAGCCACTGCTACAATGAGATCACTGATGGGATAACTCTTGTGCTCAGCAAGGTGTCTGACACACAGGGGATGTTCGATATATGTTCATTTCCTTCCTTGTCTTGCCAGCATCTGAGCTGTATGTCTTTCCCTCCACCAAGCATTGCCAGTGATATGGACATAGATCAGAAGGGGTGGATCCAAGAGAAGGGGCAAGTTTAACATTAAAACTGTACTTATATCCAGGTTGTGGCTTATAAAATAAGTACACATAATTTCTGAATTTGAACTATTAACCATTTCACATACTTGGAGTAATATATAAAAGCTAAGAGCCATAAAGGAAGACTGAACTTTTCCCAGAAAGTTTCTACAGCCATTCCATTCCACCTTATTTAAATCTGGCAAAAATTTGCACCTACAACACATGACTACATCCAAAGTGTACTATCTGCCTGCCAAGTGCAGAACACTGCACTAGAGGGCTAATGAGCAACTTACTGAACATAAAAGAGGAGCATAGTGGCTGATAATGTTACCCTCTTAAGAGATCAAAGCCAACTTACAAGATTAATTATATGTAAGAATCAAAATAATGTATATGATAAAACCGGCCACTTCAACTCTTAGAATAAATGAAATTTATAGCAAGTTCTTAAAAAGAATACAATGCCCATTTTGACATTAGAAATTTCACATTCCACTCTTTAGAACACCTAGGGAAAAACATTTTAAGTTCATACCAAAAGTAATGATGGATAACAGGCAATTCTGCCTTATACAGAAACACTGGCAGGAAGCACTTAGAAATGTACACTTGCAAATCCAAATTCTCATGTGATAGCAGGACTGGAAGAGACTTTGTTCATTCATTAATTCAACATGTTTATTGAGAGAGTTTGGTCATGTGGGTTGGGCATATAGACTGGGCAGCATATGTGAAAAACGGTCTCCGTAATGAGCCTAGTGAGATCAGGAAGCTAAGAAAAAGGAAAAAGGAGCTATAAAATATTCTGATAAGCATCCTCTGGTATACCATCCAGGAAGAGAACACATCTTCAAGCCTTTAGAAATAGAACAGTGGGGCTCATGAGGGGTGAAACAGCATTAACTGCAGAGGCTCTAATATTTTTATGCTTGTCTATCAAACTCATTCAGGTATCCAATTGCACAGTTAGCTGAAAATTAGGTTGCATTTTTAAAATCGAAACGAAGACTCCATTTTTATATGAGCTTTCCTACTGAATGTGGTAAAAGCAAAGTAAAAAAAAAAATCCACATTTGCATGGATAGGACAATAATCATTTTTGTCTATATGCTTTCCTAAAGATTAGAAACTTAGAGTTTTATGCCCCTGTCCCTAATGTGTATTTTTTTTTAAGTAGGCTCTACACCCAACATGGCACTTGAACTCACAACCCCACAATCAAGAGTCGTATGCTCTATCGAATGAGCCATCCAGGAGTTCCCCCGTCCTCCCTGGGCCAATATGTACTCTAACATAAATTCACCTTTGTAGTAAGACCACTCATTCCTGTGAGAATTCCTTCATAAGGCCAAAAGCTGAATTGTCTGACAGATATGGGCTTCTGCTCTTTATATTAACATCTGCTATGGGAACTACCATATGATCCAGGACATTATGAAATTTTAAGAAATGACATCAGATACAACAACAGCTGAAAACACTCTCATGGGTTAGTAATCCAATGAAAATATTGAGATCTCCATTTACCAACAATAAAAACTTAAGGGAGCCACATCTCAAAGGCCCAATAAGGCAGATGAGTAATTCTGAACAACTATATAAACAACTCCTTTCTCCAGATCATGAATCGGTCCAATATGAACTTTCTTACAGAAGAAGAATAAGAAAGGATAAAATAAAAAAGGTTCTATGAAATGCCCTTCCTTTTCCTAGTTTTTCAAAATAAGGTCAATAATTGCAGCCCTTCTATGATTATAATAAAAAAATACATAATTCTACATAATTCTAAAGTTTCCTCAGAGTTACCTTTGACATCGAGGTTCACGGTCCTTGCTATTCCTTTGTTACAAGTGTAATTGTGCAGCAGTATATATTAACATAAAAATCTGTTTTAAGGTGCCAAAATGGTAAAAACATCAAGCAGTAAAAGCCTGTAACCCATGGGCTGCATACACTTGTCAATGACCCCATTCAAAAGCACAATGTAGAAAAAAATGCCAAGGGCAAACCCCACAGATTTAGGTTTCTTTTAGGTTTATGTATAAGAGGTAGGCTGATAAAACAAATTTAAGGAACTATAAATTTTTTTTGTCAGTTTGCAAGTCTATTTAAAATATACGCTCATTTAAAAAATATACACTCATTTATCTAAGAGTTGGAAAAAATAATTTCTAAATTCTTTTTTCTTTTTGCTGTTCATTTTTGAACCACTCTGTGTCTTGTTAGCACTTCTATTTAGAAGATTGTAAAGAGTAAAACCAAAATAAATAAGTCAATACAGTATTGCTAGCAACTATGGGAAGTGAAGAGAGGTTTTAACAATGACTTGATATTCATTATACTGGACTTTCATTTTCCCATGATCTTGCTCCTACTTTTATGTCATTTAAGTAACTTTAGTCCTTTTCCTTTGAGCCTAGATCCATGAAAAGCACTAAGATTCATGATATACTTTTAAAATTTAGATACTTCTTTTTGATATTCCAGTGTCCTGATTTATATATTCCTATTAGGCTATTGGAATTAGCCTTTAACACGACATTAGTAGTAGAACTGTAGTACTTGATAAGATACATTAAAATATCCACACCAATTATTAGATGATCCAAAGTGAGACATGGAACATATAACATCATACCACTTTTCCCTTCTATTAGTTCTTTTTTCTTAACAAGCACTAGATGCAAATACCACTGACCTCTGATAAACTTCCATCAATCCCACCATGACCCCCAAAGCATTACATTTGGAGAAGGTTTTCCACATAAAACAACTTATTTTATAGTGATTACAGCAACAGCCCATTAGCTACTCAGTTTTTAACTTAATATAGGGGCAGGGAGCCTTTTAGCAAATCCAAAGTCCATCAGAGACTGATCTCAGCTGGGCACTAGGAAGCCTGTAGGATTCAGAGGGGCTCCTAAGGACTTTGCCTATAGTCCTGAGGTGGCCTATCACAGAGAAGACTGGGATGGCTGATCGGCACACAGAGTAGCCCTGGGTGAGTATACAAATGCAAGCATGAGATCATTGTGGTACGGCAGTAGTAACATTTTACTAGGAGGCAGGAGAGGTCATGAATATATGATGTGGGAATGAGGGCGTGGCAAGTGACAAAAGACGAGAACCTGTCCCAGAGGGGGAAAATCCACTTGTATAATGTTTGTTTCACATTCAAAAACCTGCTTCTGGTGCTCTGAGTCTCGGTGGCTGCTCACCATTTCTCCTCTCATTTCAACATGAACATGTCTGGATAAAGATACAAGTCTCCCAAGAGTCAGTGGTAAGTAAGAATATTACATAAAATAAAATAAAAAAAATTTTTTTTGGTCAGGTATCATGACATAAAGATATTTATTAATTTCATGGTGCTTTATTTAGACTCAAAAGCATGTTTTTTCTTTAGGTGCTTAGCAATTGTTAGCAAATACACAGTGGACATTTTTGTATCTCCATTACACTGTATAATGTTCATTTAAAATGAAAAATTGCCCATTAAGAGATGACAAGAAACTTCTATACACAGGAACTTAAAGGTAGGCTTATTGATAAGCAGTCTCAGTTAAAATGCTTGCTTTTAGATGGCAGCAGGCATAGCAATATGGTGCTTTAACTTCCATTTTCCTGATATTTGGGTTTTTAAATATTATAATCCATTATCGATTCCAAAGATAATTGAAGCCCTTGAAAGACTTGAGAGATAAAAGTGGAAATCAGGCTTAAAAAATAGGACAAGAAAAACAATTTCTGGGTCGGCCTCGGATGATGTCATCGCAGGTTCTAAATGTAATAGCCAGGCAGTGTACACTAACTCTTCCTGCCCATGTGACCTCTAACATCAATCTGGGCAAAACAACGAAAATTTCAGTAATTTTTGTGGCCGAGAAGTGAGATTCAGAAGCAAAAGATTAAAGAGAGTTTAGAGTGCCAAGGATGAAACGATGTGAGTGTGTGTGTGTGTGAGTATGGGAGCGCGCAGGCGCACGCGTGGGGGGCCAAGGGGAGGAGGCATGGAAACTAACTCTTCCAGCACACACCCCTTTTGCTACTACAAGGGCATCCAGCAATCACATTTGCAATAGTAAAAATGCTGAAGGATCCTACAGTACCTTTTCTTCCACAACCATCCATATCCTCTCCTACAAAGCCCTTCTTGCTTTATTCGTGCCAGGAAATTCTTCAGGGGTTAAATGGGGAAGTGCAGCCACTACCATTGTTGCAATAAATAAATGAATGAACCAGAACGAACCAGCAATTCATCCCTAGGAAGCTAGTATCTTATTTTCTACAATTACATACATTGGCTAGCAGTGATATATTTTAAAAAATTGTGTCTTATCTTTTGATATGTGTGTCTACATTACAAACACACATGCATCTATACAAAAAGAAGCATAGTACCCTGCATACACATACATCAAATACCTTTAAAATTTTTTTAGCATTATTATTTCAATGAAAAGCCAAATAGCTTTTAAAAAATTGGATAGGTTAGCAACTTCATCTTAAAGGCCTTTTATTTTCCACATACAGCATATATAAATACACACACACATACACACACACACACACACACACACAAAGGTTTTTTTTTTTTTCCCCATGCCGTAGACAATGCTAAAATATCTGAGATCAGGTTGCCATGCCAACAGATTTTTTCTAAAATGAATAAAATTATTAGGAGGGAGAAAACATTCTTGACTCCTTTCCTCCCATCCATGAAGCCGAGAGAGGCTCAGGGAGGGCGAGAGGCTGCCAGATGGGGAGGAGGGGAAGGAAGGGAAGGTGGGTAGAGGGGTGTTTGCTTACCAAAGATGCTGATTTGATCGTGGCAAAGCGCTCTCTGTTCCGGTAGTGGAGGGCCTGGCTCTGAACTGACTGGGTAGGCCGCGGCTCAGGCCTGGGATCGCCGTGGCCCGCCTCATCCCTTATGAATACATGATCCTGCAGAAATGGATAAAAACAAGGAGAAAGTCCAGCTGTGCTCTTTCCTCGCCGGCTGCCTCTCTCTCACCCCTCTTTCTGCACAAGCACTGCTGTTTGAAATGCATAGTTTAGCTCTCTGCTAGTCCCCGCAGCTCCCACGGTACAAAATGAATAAGCAACACATTGCAGCCTTCAGTTAGGAATGTCAGCTGATCGCTAGTGGGATGCCTTCTGAATCCCTGGCAGGCTTTTTCTTTACCTCCAGAATTACATATATGCAAAAGAAAAAAAGAATAGAAAAAACAATGCAATGTACAGACTCCTTAGAACAGTTTGCTTAAAACGCTGTAACCAAATAATTCCTTTAAAAATGTCATGTCCATGTCTAGCAAGGAGGATGCTGGTTGCTTTTAACATAAAAGCGAGCCTCCGCCTCATTCCCTTGAAAGATCTGCTTTCTCAATTTAATTTTATTTGAGATCTGTTCGGTAGGATCATCGTTCTGCCTAGAACCAGTGTAGGCTTGTGCTGAACTGCCTCTCTATCTTGTGCTGGGAAGATTCAGCAGTCACTGAGGGATCCTGCTTTCCAGTCATGATCGTACACAGTTCTAGCACCTTCTCTCTACAGCTTCTGAAAGGATTTTTTTTAGATTTAAAGAGACAGGCATGCAATTTTAACGAAATGATACTTTCACAAATTCTTCCTCAACTCAGTCTCAATATGGTCACTAGAGTGAGTTAAGGCTAGGATTTAATGTCCTTGGCTGACTTAATCAAATTTGTGCTTCTTGATAGGCAGAGATGATTAATCTTGTTGTAACGCCCAGTGAAAAATAACATTCCCTGGAAGGGTAATAATGGATGTTTCTTAAATGCAATTTAAATGAGTTTTAAAGGGGAAAATGCTTTCAAAGGGTGATGCTTTTCTCTATAAAAGATGGAGTGGTCAGTCAGTAAGTAGCTCTTAATCCTTCAGGAAAAAAGATACTATAATAATAGCTCAAAAACATGTACAACCATGGGGGATTTTTAAATAGTACATGTTCAGGATGGGGAAGGGGAAATTAATTCCCTTATTGCCCTAGGGTTTTAGGAGAAACCATCTGTGAAAAGTCAGTTTTGCATTTTGTCTATGACTACCTGAAAAATGTTTTTTAAATAATTGCTCACTCTTTCAACAGAAAACAAAAATTGAAGAGGTTTAGAAACACAAAATTTTATTATATCATCTAAAATTTTTAAAAGTCAAGACACATATTCTTGAGGGAAATTAAATTTTTATCCAGGTTTTTAGGTAAAAGTCAAGAGCCAAGATTAAATTTACCATTGGGCTGATTTTCTTTTTCCATTTATAAATTTAGAATGCTCCAGAATGTTAGGAAGGCATCTACCATTACATCTATATTTAGAGATTTTTTTTTTCAATTTACTGTATTGAGGTCTATTTTGTTTTTAAATAATGAAGGGACCTTTAATGCCATTGAGGACATATATGTCAAATTCAAGGATATTCTATTGTTATGCTGTCTTATATGATATCCAGTAGCCACATGGATATTTAAAGTAAATAAAATGTAAAATTCTGTTCCCAAGTCACACCAGCTATGTTTTAAGGTAGACACTAACTATGGCTACCATACTGAAAAGTGCAGATATAAATCCTTTCCATCACTGCAATCAGTTTTTTTTTTTTAAAGATTTTATTTATTTATTTGACAGAGAGAGAGACAGCGAGAGAGGGAACACAAGCAGGGGGAGCGGGAGAGGGAGAAGCAGGCCTCCCACTGAGCAGGCAGCCCAATGCGATGCAGGGCTTGATCCCAGGACCCTGGGACCATGACCTAAGCCGGAAGCAGATGCTCAACCCACTGAGCCATCCAGACGCCCCTGCCTATCTACCTATAGATAGTACTATAGGTTAAAAATGTACCTCAACCCATATTTTTGAGATTAAAAAAAAAACCCAACCAACCTTGATAGGCCAATTAAAACTTCTATATTATTTCCCAGGAAATCTAACCTCTTATTTTATAGGGCAAAGAGAGATCAGGTATGGGACTAGGATTTATGCACTAGGTTTAAGGTTCTAGAGAGGAAGGCACTGGGATCTACTGCCATTCACATTGCTGGATATTTATTAATAAGTTATATTTATCTCCAAAATTGATTTTTTTAAAGATTTTTTATTTTTATTTATTTGAGAGAGAGAGCAGAGTGAGTGAGAACATGAGTTGGGGGGGAGGGGCAGAGGGAGAGGGAGAAGCAGACTCCCCGCTTGAGCAGGGAGCCTGATGCGGGACTCAATCCCAGGACCCTGGAATCATGACCTGAGCCAAAGGCAGACGCTTAACCGACTGAGCCACCAATGCGCCCCTCTCCAAAATGGATCTTACCTAATATTACAGTACCGGAAAAACAAGAAGCTTCTAAATGGCAGCAATCAGATCAGACAAACTAGGTAGGGCCCTGTGGTTTTATAGGAGGCCTTAAGAAGTCAAAGTTTGGTGATTATTAATTAGCTAACATTAAGTACACTGACTGAGAGGTAGCAGCTCAGTTTCAAATTGTAATAACTTGATTTACAAAGATAAGTAGTGACACTAGAATCTACACAATTCACTTAACAGAATAACGTGAAACATATTCATGTACAAATATGTATAATTTTAATATTATTAGTGTGTTTTCTCTCAGATAAAAATTAACACTTGTGGGCTAGGATCTTGCTTAGTAAATTAAAAGTCACATTATATTTGCTAAACTTTTAAACCAAGAATATTGGAATATACTGGAAAAGTTAAAATTCAAAATCATAGTGATTTTAGTTAACACATAGCTAATTCAATAACCCACTAAGGTATATTTTAAAAATAATGCTATTTTATTATTTTTTCCCCATTTCCTCGGACAAAAATAATGCTACTTTAAAGATTTTATTTATTTATTTGACAGAGAGAGACACAGTGAGAGAGGGAACACAAGCAGGGGGAGTGGGAGAGGGAGAAGCAGGCTTCCCACTGAGCAGGGAGCCCGATGCGAGGCTCAATCCCAGGACCCTGGGATCACGACCTGAGCCGAAGGCAGACGCTTAACGACTGAGCCACCCAGGCGCCCCAATAATGCTACTTTAAAAGCTAATCTGAACAATAGGTCCAAAATTTTAATCTACTTCAAAAATAGTACATAATGTTAACAGTATAATTCTTTATTCCAGCTTAAATTTTTTTCATTTTATAATAGAACTTTTAGTTTTCCACAGCGACTTCAAACCTATCCGCACACTAAAACTCTTCAAATATTATGTGAGAGACCACAAAATGAGGTAAAATTTTAGTCTAACAGTAGACATCCATTTCAAATGCATAGGAAAATGAATTTTAAAATATTCAATTCCATTGCATAAAACAAGTTTATAATTCTGAAGACAACTTAAACAATGAAGCAATTTAAAATGAGGGAAATGTGACTTGAGAAGTACAAATTAAATTATTAACTTTACTGGGTATATTGTCTGTTGGTTATACTTCCCCTTCAGCTAGCAGTCCCTTTGAAAACGAGCACCATACCTGGCTCCCAGACTTTCTGAACTGAATACATTTTAAGACTAATAATGGAAAGGGACAATTTGCTATTTTTTGCAGTTAGGCCCTGATGCAGATGATTTACAAATAATGTGAGGGCCAACATCTTTGATGTTGAAAATGATTTTAGAAGATTAAGAACAAATATCGGGGCGCCTGGCTGACTCAGTTGGCAGAGCATGTGATTCTTGATCTTGGGGTTGTAAGTTTGAGGCCCTCGTTGGGGGTAGAGATTACTTAAAAATAAAATCTTTTTCTTTTTTTAAAGATCAAATATCATGTTCTACTTTACCAAGACAAAATACAGGTCTTGTTTATAATTTATCTTTAAAACATTACCATCTGGGAATAAACAAAATAGATCTTTCAAATACCAATATGGTTGAGGACCAGTTTTAAGTAAATCTATGTTAACCAGGTAACCAGGTAAATTTATAATGGTCTTTCACTGTAAAAAAAAAAAAATAAAACTTCTTGTGCTTGCTTTGGCAGCACATACTACAACTGGAACAATACAGAGAAGATTAGCATGGCCCCTGCGTAAGGATGACATGCAAATTCGTGAAGCGTTCCATTAAAAAAATAAAAATAAAATAAATATAACTTCTTCAGATTAAAAGGAAAAGAAGCTGTCGTAATTTTGGTCCAGTCTTTAGCAAAAAGAATTGAACTTTTATACAATATACTGACGTACATGAAGCATGAAGCACAAACTTTACTATTATACCCTGAACAGGGAGCTTTACTTTTATTTAAAAGTTTTTCTCTAAGTATCTATTTATTAAGATTCTGAAATTAAGATTCATGACTACACCATGAATGTTTAAGGTTTCCAGATTAACTTGAAATTAACCCTGGAAACCACCTGTCTGGACACTGTTATACTTTGGGTATACCTTTATCATACTATCACATACTTACCTGGGTGTCTGTGCATGAGACTGTGAGCTTTCTGAATACACTAAATGTGGTTTGAAAAATCTGTCTCCCTAGTGCCCATCTAGGGCTTGATACTTAGTAGGCATTCAGTAAATGTTTGCTGAATAAATAAGTTCATGAATATAGGTCTGAGAAGATTGTGGGAAAATGACATTTTCTCTTATATTATTTAACAGAATTCAAATTTGTATTTCATAAAAACCTGCCACTCCGTACTCTAAGAAAGTCATAAAATTGTGACACACAAGCACAGGGGGCAGGAAGAGGATCTAAAAATGGCTTTTATCGGATGATGAGAAGCCTTTTTATAGACTCCCACACTTTTTATGCTGTGGAGAAGGGATCAACAAACCCACCATCTCTCTTTTGTTTCTGTTCATTTCAAAATTATTAAATTATTGCATACGCAGTTGTCACTATTGAAAGCTGGGGCTAGAGGAAGGGAAGAAGATGGACAAAGTTATCTTTACTAGGGAGAATAGCTACCAGGGAGAAAAAAATGACTAGAACACAGAGGATAAAGATGCTACTGTAGAGAGGTGGTTTGTATGACTGCTCTGTTTGAGAAACATTACCTTCATATGTTAATTTACTTTTACTTTGCCGACTATGACTTGAGGAGTCAAAGAACCCACCTCTCTCTTCAGCAAAAATAATAGGAAAGGCCACTGAAGCAAGTGAAAATTAAGCTAGAACATCCTATCCCCTCAAAGACAGCGCTTTTTCTTTTCTCCCACAAAAATGGTGAAAACCGTTTTTTTTTTTTAAAGAAGGGGTGGGTGGGGTGGGGGGAGAACATTGACGAATAGGAAAAAGGCCAAAGAAAGCTTTAGGAGTTAGGATAGAATGATTTTTTAAAATAATCTCTAAAAGAGGGCCATGATGACTAGAGTTCATTAGGCATACCTAAAAGAACAAACTGATTAGCGAACACTTTAATATATTCAAGTCTTATGATCTGTATTAATAGAAGGCAGGAGCAGGCAAAGATAACTGATTTTAGACTTAAACAAAATAAAAGTGTACCTTTTCACCTGGCAGATTAAAAGAACAGACTTTGTTGGTTAGAACACTATTAAGATCCATTTGCTGCTGCTACATCCACAATGATTTTAAGGAGTAGGGTGGAGGCTCAGAAGTAGGCTAGGTAACAGCAGAAAACCTAATTTGGATTAGGAGTTTGTTCTGGAGTCCTTTGGGAAAAATCGAGAATTGAGGCATATGTAGAGTTGTGTCCTATATAAGTTCACCTTCATTTTAGTCCACAAAACATTTACTGAGTACTTACTATGTGACAGACACTGTGCTCGGTGGTAGGAGAAGAGAGATGTCCTTGAGGAGCTAACAGTCTAGAGATATGGTGATATTCTCGTTATTGGAAAAAGCAGTGTGGCAACATTAGCAAGGGGAAAAGTGCTTAAAGTTTATTTTGTCTGAATACACTTTTAGACTTACCAAGTCATTTTTACTCAAAAGGGAGATTAGATTAGGGTCTCTTCAGGGCCTGGGAAAGACCAGAATAGAGGCGAGGACTGGAGAAAAAGAAGTAACCTGAAATTCTGATGCCAAAAGAAAATTTTCAGTGTCCCACATTTTTGGGGGCTTGATCTGTGACAGAACTGTCCTGCTAAAATCAGGGCGTCTTTATTCTGGATGCAGAGCAGTTAATTTCAAGTCACACTTACTGGTTGCACATGGCCTTTAAAAGTAAGTTTACTTCCTATATAAAATGGTAATCTGTTTCATATCTATGATTTAACTAATTTAGGATAATGTCTGCTTGATTGTAACAATCAAGATGGGGGGGCCAAGAAAATCCCCCACCCTTATTCTTATATTTTGGTATTTATTAAGCATGTTCTTACTCTCTGGAGTATAATTATTGGGGAAATGCTATTTAAGTCTTTCAAACCATAAAGACAATACTTAAGATTATTTAACCCTTTTAATCCATATGTTCAATGAACCAAAATAGCATGATGTTTAGTCTCTGGCAATTCATTCATTCCTTGTGTTTTTTGTTCATTCGTTCATTCATTCATTCATTCCATAGTTATTTACTGAATGCCTGTGCTATGACAGGCACCGTTCTAGGTGTTAAGATCTAGGTGTTAAGGTGGAACAAGGCAGGCACAGTCTTTGCCTTAATGAAATTTACATTCTACTAATGAAATAATATAAACAAATTAATATATAATATTAGATGGTGGCAAGTATTAAAAAGAAAATAAAATAGGATAATGAGATAATGGGTAGAACATTGGTTGTAATATGATAATTTAGTGATATATAGGCTTTTCTAAGATTCTGGTCACAGACCCATGCAAAACTGGTAAATGTTTTATAAAACAATATTGATTGCTTTCTTTCAAAAATAATCTTTGTGGTCACAAGTTATGGTAGACTCAGAAATGCACCACCTAGATCTGCCTTTAAGAAAAGACTTGCTGCCAGAATCCTGGCAGTCCATTTAGGGGCGGTCTTGGCTGCACAGAGCAGCCTTGAGCAAGTTCACACCCTTCCCAGGTTGCTCATATTCAATGACTGGTCTGGGTGAGGGTAACAAGGCCCAGCTCTTCTGGTTCAGTTTGGACAACTCTGAAGGGTCATTTTAGCTCCACAGCTCCCTTAGGGGTTGGCTGAGGCAGCTGTTAGGTCTGCTATGTCACTTCAACTTTGCCCTCTGCCTAATGCCGCTTCCTTCTCTCTTCCACAGGTGTTGATCTCAAAGGAAACTCTTAAAAAACAAATTGCTGCTTCAAACTGTTTCAGCTCTGCTTCCCAGAGAATCTACCCTGTGACTTAAATGTTACCTGTACCTACATGTAATATAGTGTCACCGCTATGCCATCTGCATGAAGCAGGAGGGACTGATCAGAACAGTGGCTTTTAGGGGCATCTGGGTGGCTCAGTCGTTAAGCATCTGCCTTCGGCTCAGGTCTGGTCCTGGGGTCCTGGGATGGAGCCCTACCCTAGGGCCTCCCTGCTCAGTGGGAGGCCTGCTTTTCCCTCTCCCACTCCCTCCGCTTCTCCCTCTCCCACTCCCCCTGCATCTCCCTCTCCCACTCCCCCTGCATCTCCCTCTCCCACTCCCCCTGCTTGTGTTCCCTCTCTTGCTGTGTCTCTCTCTGTCAAGCGAATAAATAAAATCTTAAAAACAACGACAGTGGCTTTTAGAAAAATCTCCCTTTTTAAGTGAAATCTTAAGTGAAATCCAAACACATAATGTAAGAGATAAAAGCCGGCCTTGTCCTGGGGGAGGTATGGATGAGGCTTGTTCCTGAGGCACCTTTCTACAAAACAGCTTGAAAGTCACACGAGAGATCTGCTTCTCTAAAGGTTACAGGAATAGTGGTGCCTGGGTGGCTCAGTCATTAAGCGTCTGCCTTTGGCTCAGGTCACGATCCCAGGGTCCTGGGATTGAGCCCCGCATGGCGGTGGGGGGGGGTCCCTGCTCAGTGGGGAGCCTGCTTCTCCCTCTGCCTGCTCCCCCTGCTTGTGCTCTGTCAAATAAATAAATAAAATCTTAAAAAAAAAAGATTACAGGAATAGAAACACAGAATTTAAGAGCTGGATCTCTGAAACCATACAGAACTCCTAATTTTACAGATGGAGAAACTGAGGCCCAGAGAGGTTTGTGATTTTCCTAAAGTAAAATAACACTAACAGTGGCAGACAGAACTATAAACTCATTTCCTCATTCCTATGATCCATTATATAAAATTTTCTATTGAGAGCTTAAGATCCTATTTCATTTATGTTCCCAAGTGGAAAACTTTTAGGAAGTCAAGCATACCAACAAATATGAAGTTTCTGAATAATTTTTGTATTTCTGTTGAATGATAAATTTTTAAGCCCAGGTATAGGATTTAAATGGGTCTCATGAAGAGATACCATATTTAATATTCAGTTTTCACATATAACATATTCTACTTTTATTGCCTGCTTATATTCCCCCCTTTTTTTTATTGTGGTGAAATATATATAAATTAACCATCTTAATTATTTTTAAGTATACAGTTCAGGGCTATTAAATAGACTTATAATGTTGTGCAACTGTCACCCCCATCCATCCTTGTAACTCTTTCATCTTGTAAAACTGAAACTTGTCCCCATTAAACAACTCTCCATTTCTTTCCTCTCCTCAGCCTCTGGCAGCCACCATGCTGCTTTCTGTCTTTATGATTTTAGCTACTCTAAATGCCTCATATAAGTGGAATCATACAGCATTTGTCTTTTTGTTACTGGCATATTTCACTTAGTATAATGTCCTCGTGATTCGCCCATGTTGTAGTGTATGTCAGAAATTCTTTTCCTTTTTAAGGCTGAATAATATTCCATTGCACGTATATACCATATTTTGCTTATCCATTCATCCATCAATGGACATATGGGTTACTTCCAGATTTTAGCTATTATAAATAATGCTGTTATGAACACAGTTGTACAAATACTTCCTTGAGACCCTACTTTCAATTTTTGAGGGTACACATCCAGACATGAAAGTGCTGGATCATGTGGTAATTCTATTTTTGATTTTTTGAGGAACTACCATACTGTTTTCCACACCAGCTATACCATTTTATATCCCTATCAACAGTGTACAAGGGTTCCAATTTTTCCACATCCTTGCCAACCCTTGTCATTTTTTGTTTTTTTGATAGTAGCCATCTTAAAGGGCATGAGGTGGTATCTTATTGTAGTTTTGATTTGCATTTCTTTAGTGATTAATGATATTGAGCATCTTTTCATGTGCTTATTGGTTATTTGTTTATCTTCTTTGGAGAAATGTCTATTCAAGTCCTTTGCTCATTTTCAATTTGGGTTGGTCATTTTTTGGTTGTTGAGTTTTAGGAGCTCACTCTCTATGCTGGATATCAATCCCTTATTAGATATGCAAATATTAGATATGCAAATATGATCTGCAAATATTTGGTCCCATTCTCTGTGTTGCTTTTGGTTAGCCTGCTTATATTTTCAGTTCAGTTAATTCATTCAGTTTTATTTACAAGTGTTTTTCAATTTTCTTTCATCACATTTCCTCTATATATTTATTTCATAATAAAATAGAAATACATTATATAACTTAAATTCTTCCTGACAAACATTTTGTATGGATCAAATACAATGACCATCTATTTCAGAATATAAATTAATATCTATTCTTTTTTTAAAAAACAAGATTTATTTTATCTTAGAGAAAGAGAGAGAGAACGTGGGTGGGGAGGGGTAGAGGGAGAGAGAAACTTAAGTGCTAAGTGGGGAGCCTGATGCAGGGTTCAATGTGGGGTTCGAGCTCATGACCCTGAGATCATGAGCTGAGCAGAAACCAAGAGTTGGTTGCTTAACCAACTGTGCCACCCAGGTGCCCCATATATTAACATCTATTCTTAAGTGATTACATGCAAGAGAAAAAAGTACTGAAAAACCTGTATTATCATAAGACAGGTCTGTACCATCACACACCAAAATTAGAATTAAAATCTCCAGTGAGTTCAAGACTAGGATTTTCCTTCTTGTTGACTGTGCCAGTAGTATCTTTCTTCTAATTCTGTTTTCATTTGAGGGGTCCTAGAGTAAAAAGGTCCAGTGGAATTCCTTTTCTTTTGATCCCTATACCTATGGAACTCCAGAGGTAATAGAAAGGAAAGAGCCAGATTTGTCAGCATCCATGATAACTATTTCCAAAAAGAGGGCCCAGCAAAACCTTCTTTTCTACCTTTCAAATACAGAATCACTTGCCCATGTTTAAAGAAGGCTGGCTGCCAATGCTGAACTCTTAGCAGATTTCTGCATCTGTATGCTATAACTCCTTTACTCAAAATGCTTCCATGGCTTTCTGATAACTTGGTCCTTGCTGTCTCTCTAGATTCCATTCACTCTTCACACTGCTCACCAAGCTCTAACTTCTCTGACCTTTCCCCTCTTCCTTGAACATACAAAGTTCTTTTTGTCTCAGGGCTTTTGCGCTTGTTTTCTGATTCATCCCCATCTCTCACCCCAGGTTAGCTAACGTCTACTTATCTGTGAAGTTTTAGCTTAAATGTTACTTCACTGGGTAGGCTCTCCACTACTCCCTGATAGATTAAATACTCCTTTTACCCAGAGCAGAAATTTTCATAATCACATGATATAGTTAATTGTACAATTATTTTCCTAATCTCCCCCATAGAGAATAAGTTTCATGAAAGTGTTATGTGTGTTTTATTTCCTACGTATCCACAGGACCTACCATAGTTCCTGGCATGTAGTAGAAGTCCTCACCAATTTTTGTTGAATAAATGAGTAAGTTAATCCGTTCAGAAAATAAATATGTATCCCTCCACTGCTTATGACCAGGGACCAATATATTTTCTCCTGCCCTTCATTCCTTGCCTGTTCAATTTCCTTTTTGTTGCAAGGAAAATGCACCAATTGAAGTTTAAGTGAAAAAAATTCTTAAATGTGCTCTATCACTGAAATTAGCATTTATTAAAACAAGTACATATATACCTTACAAGAAAAAATGAAGAGATTCTTTCATATAATTCTACACTATGGACTGCTTACCTAAAGTCACTCAAAACATTCTTGGGACTTCGTCCAAAGAATTATTGGTAATTCTGTATAATACTCACCTTTTTTTTTTTTTAAGATTTAGTTTATTTATTTGACAGAGAGAGACACAGTGAGAGAGGGAACACAACCAGGGGGAGTGGGAGAGGGAGAAGCAGGCTTCCCGCGGAGCAGGGAGCCCGATGCGGGGCTCGATCCCAAGACCCTGGGATCATGACCTGAGCCGAAGGCAGATGCTTAACGACTGAGCCACCCAGGCGCCCCTGTACAATATTCATCTTATAGAAAATGCTCTGCAAGAAACTTTAAGACTTTTTTTTCATTTTTTTCATGAAGTACTTCAACTTACAAACCATGACAGGTCTGTATGAAAGGAAAATTTTTTTTTTTTAGATTTACTTATTTGAGAGACAGAGCGGGGGAGGACAGGGAGAGGGAAAGAGAGTCTTAAGCAGACTCTGCACTGAGCACAGAGCCGGATGCAGGGCTCGATCCCACGACCTGAGCCAAAACCAAGAGCTGGACTCAACCAACTGCGCCACCCAGGCATCCCAGGAGGATCTTTAATTGGAAAACCAAAGTAAAAATAAAAAATAGAATCATTTATTCAAAAGTCAGAATATTTAAGCTGACAGAGCTAGTTTTAGAATAAATCTAAGAGCAACAGAAAAGAGTAGAAATTGTTTCTAAAACAAATGATATCTTGGGAATATACATTAAGAAACATACTTCTGAGAGCATACTTCTAAATGGGCACAACCAACGGGTTATACTCAGGAAGGTGTTAAGATTACAGTATTAAAAGTTATTGGTTTAGAGGGGCATTTTATCAATTTCTTTGACTTGAAGATTTACAGATTTATTTATTTTCATTTACTGATGATGGTAGACATCAGAGTAGCAGGAGAGAAAGATGAAGAAATAGGCCCAGCTATAGCTTTGCATAGTCTTTTGTTATCTTTTTACTATAAGAAAACTTTCAAGTGCTAGGTCTAGTCCCATACTGCAGTTGTAGAAAGGTACCACTGAAATGTCTGGATGCCAAGTGGCCTGAGCTGGCTTCACTACATTGACAAAGCCTAGAGCTGCGAAGGGTACCACAGAACCTACCTTCTTGGGCATAACAGAGGAACTGGAATTTACAGTGCTTTCGTCATCCTGCATCAGGACAGGTTCAGAGCTGTTCTCATCCATGACCTCCTGCATGCTGTTCACACTGCTGCTCTGGCTGCCTGTGCTCACAGACACACTTGGGATGGAATGGTTGCTACCCAGGCTGTCCATTTCCCTGATCAGGCTGGTTCCATGTTCGCTGTCCTAGAAAAATGGGGCATGGGGGTTAAAAAAGATGACTGGAGATAAAGTGCCAATCCATTGACTGAGCTATTAAGCACACTCAGTTCTGCAGTGCCAAGTTGCTCTTCTGCCAAATCTGCAAAGATAAACTTTTTATGTAGTGACTCTACTACTCCCCCACCATTTTCAGACATCTCAAATTCACTTCTCTGCCTTCCTCAGGGGCCGTTCTGGACATGGGTCATAAGGCTCCAAATGCTGCTACCCCAGGGCTTTCCCCTGTCATATACAACTATCATATTATTGTATTGCTATTCAGTAAGCAGAAATTGGGCCAGGTTTATAAGAGACTTTCAGGAACATCAACGTGATAGAGAAAGATTGTAGGTAAATGAACAGGTGACCTCTGGGATATTTACAAACAGGGCAGAGGTCTGAAACTAAAATAAAGTTAAAAGAGTTTTCAGAGATTTTACAAGCAATATGTTCCTTTGCAAATCATTATTGAGTAACTTCATGTCTAAGCAGGGATATTAATTCTACTGTCCTGGACAGGTAATTAAATTCTGCCTCCCTCAAGCAATTCTATCATGCTTACCTCTATAATCTTATTAAATATATCTGTTAAATAATACTGGTATTCATCACTGCTAGTCCAAAGACTACTATTTGAGAAGTGGTAAAATAATCAGAATATGTAATTTACCCATCACAGTGGGATATCTTTTGATATAAGATTAAATAATATAATTAAAGCAACTTAATTAAAAAAATCCTATTTTCAAAGAACCATACTGTATGTATATATCTTTAATGAATTGTTACTTAGCCATGGCACTCTAAGGAATCACTGGCATAAGTAATTTGGGTAATTTAAAATGGTAGATAATACATTATATTTTTAACAGATTTATTTTCCCAATTAAAGGGGTTCGTTTGTATATGTACAATCAAGAGATTTTTTAAAGATTTTATTTATTTTATAGTCCAATTCAGTTTTCTGAATTTCATTTTTATAATTATTAATTTTTTTCTTTTATATAAAAAGGTAAAATTCACTGTTTATTCCTTTCCTCTTTTTTATCTAGTTTTCGGGGAGTCCTTTCTTTTGTTCAAAGCTCTAATACTCCTATCCCATGCACTGAGATCCTACTTCTTTTTTTAAAATTTTATTTTATTATGTTATGTTAGTCACCATACATTACATCATTAGTTTTTGATGTAGTGTTCCATGATTCATTGTTTGCATGTAACACCCAGTGCTCCATGCAGAACGTGCCCTCCTTAATACCCATCACCAGGCTAACCCATCCCCACCCCTCTCCCCTCTAGAACCCTCAGTTTGTTTCTCAGAGTCCATCGTCTCTCATGGTTCATCTTCCCCTCCGATTTCCCTCCCTTCATTTTTCCCTTCCTACTTTCTTCTTCTTCTTCTTCTTTTTTTTAACATATAATGTATTATTTGTTTCAGAAGTACAGGTCTGTGATTCAACAGTCTTGTACAATTCACAGCGCTCACCATAGCACATACCCTCCCCAATGTCCATCACCCAGCCACCCCATCCCTCCCACCCTCCTCCCCTCCAGCAACCCTCAGTTTGTTTCCTAAGATTAAGAGTCTCTTATGGTTTGTCTCCCTCTCTGGTTTCATCTTTTTCATTTTTTTCCTTCCTTCCCCTATGACCCTCTGTCTTGTTTCTCAAATTCCTTATATCAGTGAGATCATATAATACTTGTCTTTCTCTCACTGACTTATTTCGCTTGGCATAATACCCTCTAGTTCCATCCATGTCACTGCAAATGGCAAGATTTCAGGTTTTTTGATGGCTGCATAATATTCCATTGTATATATACATCACATCTTCTTTATCCATTCATCTGTTGATGGACTCTTGGCTCTTTCCATAGTTTGGCTATTGTGGACATTGCTGCTATAAACATTGGGGTGCACGTAGCCCTTCAGATCACTACACTTGTATCTTTGGGGTAAATACCCAGTAGTGCAATTGCTGGGTCATAGGGGAGCTCCATTTTCAACTTTTTGAGGAACCTCCGTACTGTTTTCCAGAGTGGCTGCACCAGCTTGCATTCCCACCAACAGTGTAGGAGGGTTCCCTTTTCTCCGCATCCTCGCCAACATCTGTCGTTTCCAGACTTGTTAATTTTAGCCATTCTGACTGGTGTGAGGTGATATCTCATTGAGGTTTTGATTTGGATTTCCCTGATGCCGAGTGATGTAGAACAATTTTTCATCTGTCTGTTGGCCATCTGGATGTCTTCTTTGCAGAAATATCTGTTCATGTCTTCTGCCCATTTCTTGATTGGATTATTTATTCTTTGGATGTTGAGTTTGATAAGTTCCTTATAGATTTTGGCTGAGATCCTACTTCTTTAACTACATCTGTCTCATCTAATTTCAATGCTTCTGTCCTGGCTTCTTCCACTCTGCCTATAAATATGAAGAGACCTGCCCCATACTTACAGACCTCTCTCCATACTGCCCTTTGTCCCTTTTCCTTCTTATCCAAATTTATGAATCTTAAAAATAACCAGCTTTCACTGTCTCTACTTTCTCACTTCCCATTTATTCTACAAACCCACAGTTATCTATTATTCATCCTAACTACTCCTGTAAAGCTGCTTTTATGAAGGTCATCAAGAATGCCCTGTTTGTAAAACACAGTTAACATTTTTTGGGGGGGCGGTCCTTGTCTAACTTGACCTCTCTGTGGCATCTGATGATACTGGCTGCTCCGTCCTTGAAGTTGTGGACTGCTGAACATCTGTGATGCTTGTTTCCTCGGGTCCCTCACATGGCACAGCCCTCTTCCCATTCTACATTCAACGCCTGATTCATTACCATTTTAATGCTCTTGACCCCCAGCCAACCACTCTTTACCCAGACCTCTTTCTTATGTTCTGGGTTTGAATTTTCCAACCAACTGCCAGACGTCACCATTCAGGTGTCCCAATTGTCATTACCCTTACCTCAACCAATCCTTCTTAAGTTATTTGAATGAGAAAACAAAGTCACCTCTCCTTTGAAAACTCCCGTCTGTATACTATGTTGGCAGCATATGATGCCAGGACCTTAACCTCAACAGGTATCAAACTGAAATCATTCCAAACCTACTCTTTCTCCCTAGTTCTTTTTCTCTGTTCTTGGTTTTGACATACCCTAGTCACCTGGGTTAAAATGCTCAGAGTCACCTTAAACTCCTCTTCACCTGTCACTGTCACTTTCAATGAGAAGCACTGTATTATCAAATCTACCTCTACAGTGTTTCTCAAAAGTGTTCCTTTCCCCCCATCCCCACTGACATGGTCCTTATTATCACTCACATGGACTATTATACAGAATGTGACACATTCCAGTCTGTCGTAGTACACTCTGTTGCCAGGATAACCTTCCTAAAGCACAGCACTTTCCTGAGCCTAAAATGTCCTATGCCTGTCTCTCAGAAACCACCCACATCATGTCCTGCACATAAACTTCACTAATCCCCCCCCCAGCAGGCTTATTTTCTCCCCACTATGGACCCCTGCATGGTGACACAACTCAATAGCATTTTTCATATTTTGTCTTATGTAAGAGTTATTTTATGAACGTCTCTTTTGCAACTCTGCATGATTCTTGAGGCCCAAAGCACCAATTACATTTTTTATCACCAAAAGTTGTTTTCCTAGTGCCCAGTCCAGAACTTTCCCATGTAGTAGGCATCCCATCAGTGCCTACCAAATAAACTGAACCTACTTCTTCATCCTCCTGTGACTCATTTAAGGGTCCATTTCGCGTCTCTTGGAAAAGGATTTTTTTCATTTTTCGGTACTGTAGGTTATCTAATTCGCGAACAGCATCTTTTGTCCTCTGTATGAGGTCAATTAGGACACGTAGTGGCCGGTCTCGTCGAACAAAATCGTGCTGGTTGAGGGAGGAGAAAAAAACAGAAACTGAAAATGAGAAAACAGATTTTGGGGGGCAAGATTTACATTATAAAAGTAAAAAGACATAAAATAGGCCTATTGATTTTGCAGAAATAATAAGATATGACTCATTTCATATAGCCTCTCATTTTGCATAAATCTTATAAAGAGATAACTATGCTTTTATCTTCTTCTTCAAGCCCCATCTTTTGGACCTCATCCTAGAGTTTACTTGAGAATTCTTGAGGTTACTTTAACATATAAGTAATAACGACTAGTAGCTTAGAGGCTTGTAACTTTCAAATCTGAAAGAAAGATTTGAATATACATAACAAGTAGAAGCAATGCAGAGTTATAGATATTATTGTCATAATTTGCCTCAATCCTCCTACCCACCCTACACTACCCTGTTGAAACAGACTTGTATATATTTTGTTTCCTTGTGGTCATTCTAGTGTATGCTTGAAAATATGGCAGTTACTCAATTTATTTAGAGGTCATAATTCTGGCAACTTCATTTTGCCTTTACAGAGCTGTACAAACAGAAATAAGGGAAAAGGGCCTTTGAAGAGTGAAAGTAACTGCCCCAAAGTCCTTAAACTTTTTCTGGTATAAATGGCCCTCACTTTCAATATTATCAGTGATCTTTACACATATTCTGGTTTCCTGGTTTCTTAGCCTGTATCAGTTTAGAAAGAGGGAATAAAAGTGGGAGAAGAGAGGATGGAGAGCTATTAGAACTAGAGTTATTTGTTGTAAAAAGAACGGTCCTATGAAAGTTGTCAGGCAGCATGAAGGTCAAGAAAAAGAGAGGAAAATCCATGACTAACACACCTACCAACCAACCACATAAAAATGAACAAAGGTTTGTGGGCTATTTTGCAAAGGGGAAAATGCTCCTCATGCAGTCTTTTTATACTCCAAGAGTTGATGAAACACTACTGTTTCTTAGCCACCAAGAAGTGAAATTATGTTCATTATGCGTTCTTTAAGAAGGCACAGAAGTACATCATGTATTTTGACAAGATTACGCAGAAAATGATCAAAAGTGGGAGGAGGAAGTTTTTGTCTTTTTTTTTTAAAGGATAAGTTTGTTATGTGGAAAATTCACTTATGTGAAATTATACTTTGAAGATATTGGGAAAATGGGATATAATGTGGTAGGTGTTGGATGATGGAATGGATTTCATTTCTTCCTAAGTTAAACAGCTATAAAAGAGGAGTAGGGCCACTGTGAGAAAAACAGGCACATGTCTTGTGGTTCTTCATCCTGACTTTGCTGTCAGGGGAACTGTGGCTTTTGCTCCTGCTTTTATAAAATATCTCTTCCTCTGCAGAGTCCTTTCTGAAAATGAAACACTATTCCTGGAAGTGAGTGCAGCCTGAATAGTTCCAGATGAGCATGAAAGGGAGAAAGTAAATTATTTTGCTCCTCTAGTACTTGTGATTATATAAGAGCAAACTGGTTTTCAGTGAACTTCAAGCTGTAACTTAGGATCGGTGAATTTTAGAGCAAGAATAGCACTTAGAAATTCTTTTATTTTCAAGCTGTGGAAATTCAGGCATGGAGAGGTTAGGTGATTTACACGGCCAAATAGTGGAAGAGCTACACCTGTAATCCACGTTTCCTCATTTGGTGTTTGTTTTCTGGTGGTCTACCACTGCTGTTATCTTTCTAAGACATAGATTTGATTGTGTCACTCATTGTGACAGACACTGGTGTCCCATTCACCCCCCATTCCAACCTCTTTTCCTTGCCTTCATTTATTGTAAGCACTAGAAAGTAAAAAGAGTTGAACTCTGGCCTTTTTTGGAGTTACAGATAACAGTATGACTGAGTTCTGGTGAGATACTATGGAGGCAGAAGTCCCTGAGGAAAATTTTGTTTTCTAGAATAAAAAGGCAAAGCACCTGAAGAAAAGGTGTTTCCCACTCTGCCCTTCCTCCTTTTTCCCTCTTGGGATAAAGACTTGAGTTCTGGAGATGCAGGAGCAATTTTGTGACCAAGAAGATAAAAGCCACATACTGAGGATAATAAAGTAGGAAGATAGAAGGAGCTTGGATCCATGATGACATTGTTGAGCTGCTTATTGCTCTGGACTGCTTATAACATCTCCTTTCTCAATGCCCTGGACTTCTTATTGCACAAGATAATTAAACCCTTACCTGTTTAAGCCTTTTAAAACTGATACACTCAACGTCTTAAACACATGCTTCCATGATGGAGTTTGGCCTTTTACAGCCAGGTTCGTGGTTATATTTCTATGTTCAAATCTAGTCACTCCTAATCCTCCTTCCCATCCAACGCATATAGTACATTCTAGATAGTTCTTGACTCATGCCATGTGTTTCACACCTACATGCCTTTGCTTATGTTCTTTCTGCCTGCAATCCCATCTCTTCCCTGTTCTCCAAAGCCCATTATTCTCGAAACCCCTACAACTAAAAGGTCCCCAGATCCTTCTAAAATAATGGTTTTATTGTTCTTGAAAGTATATTTCCTTGAAACATTTAAATAATACAGAAAAATGCATAAAAGAAAGTAAATCATTCCAAGTTCCACCATCCAGAAATAAATATTACTAAATTAAAGAACATCAATTCAGACATTCTCTCTCAGGATAATGGATATCTAGAAATAATTTTACATGGAAAGATTACACATGCTAATTTTAAGAAAGTCTATTAAATTAAGGTATGCTTAAATGTAGCAGAATTAGAAGACAATGAAGTAAAGCTTAACTTTAGTTATAATTTCTAACTAAATTATAACTTTAGTTATAATTTCTTCACCAAGACTTACCAGTTCTTAAAAAAAACTCTCTAAAGTTGACCAAAAAAAAAAAAAAAAAAGGAAAAAGATGACAGAGATCGGAGTTACCTTTTTTTTAATCTATGCATTTCAACTTAAGGATATTACTGACCATCTACTCTGAAAAATAGGGAAGTCAGTACATTTATCTTTCTTTCCTACCCCTAGGTTGTTCTAGTTACATTAGTATTTTTACATTGTCAATGTTTATAGCACTTACATTCTGCTCATTAACCATATAAATGATTTTACCTTGGCTCTGTATTTAAAATGGATTCAACGTGAAGGTGACATTTTAAAATGTCAGAAAGAAAATGTGAAAAGATGAATTACCTAAAACTATTTGGGAACAAAATAGTCAACTGGGAGGAAACAAGTTGACTTCTTTATAACAAATTTTTGCATGACCTCTCAAAAGAAGCCCAGCATAAAGAACATCGAAAGAGAAACAGGGAAAAAAATATTTGCAAGATCTACTACAAAATAATAAGGAAAAAAAACCTAATAGACAAATGGGCAAAGATCACAAAGAGTATACAAAAGAGGAAACCAATAGCTTTTCAACTTATGAAAGATGCTCAACTTAGCTCATAACAAGAAATACGATAAGCTTTCCACTGAGCTGAGAGCCAAGTTCAAAAAGTGTTGGTCCTCATACTTTGTTAGTGGGACTATAAATTGGTGCAACGTTTTTGGAGGAGGATTTTTGTCAGTATCTGTTTAAATTTAAAATCTATATTCCCTCTGACTGGCAATTTCACTTGCAGGATTTTATTCTTTCAATATCCATATATAGGTATAAACCAACACATAGAAAATCACTGCCGTAGTTTGTAATAGCAAAAGACTGCAAACACCATAAAGAGGTTGGTTAAAACAAATACGGTCATTCTGAAAATGTTACGGATCCGTTTGTAAGAATGAGGTAGCTCTGCATGTAGTAACATAAAAAATACGGCAAACATACTATGAAGTAAAACAGGCAAACACATAATCAAGGTAGAATAGTGTTTACAGTTTGCTCCCATTGGTGCAAAAATAAATCGGTACATTTACTTCCATATGCATAGAATATCTCTAGAAAAACATGCACAAAATTGACAGTGGTTGCTAACTCTAGAGAGGGTCCTAGAATAGGAAGGAGATTTACTTTTCATACTCTGTCTTTTGAAATTTGTATTACCTATCCAACATGAAGAATGTAGTCTCTTTAACCAAGCAAAAGAAATATATAAAAATTTTGGGGGTCAATTTAAATTTGGTGTTTGCTGCGAGTCCTTTTAACAGTTTCTTCAGTTCCTAATTCATTCTTTCTTCCTTCTCTCCCTCATTCTTTTTTTGTCTTGTTTTATCACTAGATTGACTGGATTTTGCTATTGAGCAATTTTTTAAAAAGCTATTAGAAAAAAAAATCAACTAATTGTGAGGCTTGAAAATGTCAGCTGCCTTTATAACTAAAGAGCACCTCAGCTGGGTCAAAGATCCACCCCAAAATACCTTTTTTTTTTTTTTTTTCCAGCCTATTTGTAGGAATCTTTCTTTATCCTTGGAGTTCAGGAACTTCATCAGGTTACTGAAGATCAGTTCCATGGTGTATGTCTTCAGGGCTCTGCTTAAAAGTTATATTCCTAGAAAGGCCTTCTCTAACTCATCTAAAATACCAGCTCCTGGGGTGCCCAGCTGGCTTTGGTGGGAGAATGTGCAACTCTTGATCTCAGGATTGTGAGTTTGAGCCCCATGTTGGGGGTACAGTTTACTTTAAAAAAAAAAAAGAGGGGCGCCTGGGTGGCTCAGTCGTTAGGCGTCTGCCTTTGGCTTGGGTCATGATCCCAGTGTCCTGGGATCGAGCCCCGCATTGGGTTCTCCGCTCGGTGGGAAGCCTGCTTCTCCCTCTCCCGCTCCCCCTGCTTGTGTTCCCTCTCTCTTCGTGTGTCTCTCTGTCAAATAAATAAAATCTTAAAGAAAGAAAGAAAGAAAGAAAGAAAGAAAGAAAGAAAGAAAGAAAGAAAGAGAAAAAGGGAATGCCAGGTACCGTCACTCTTCACTCTTGTCCCTGCTTTATCTTTCTGCAAAGAATTTACTACGGAGGCGCCTGGGTGGCTCAGTCAGTGAAGTGTCTGCCTTCAGCTCAGGTCATGATCCCAGGGTCCTGGGATCGAGCCCCACATCAGGCTCCCTGCTCAGTGGGGAGCCTGCTACTCCCTCCCACTCTGCCGCTTCCCCTGCTTGTGCTCTCTCCCTCTCTGTCAAATAAATAAATAAAATCTTAAAAAAAAAAGAATTTACTATGAACTGATATCATATATTTACTTGTGTGTTTAGTGCTTGGAACAGTGCTTGGCATGCAATAGACAATCAGTAAATATTTGCTGAGTAAAGGGTGGGCTCATGTGATTTGGCCCACCAAATCAAATTAAGACTAAATCAAGTCAAATAAAGATCCAAACATTTATTTCCAATAAAGTTTTCTTCAGGTGCACTTTAAATATCTTCTGCTAGACGTGTTTTGCTTTCTTCTTCAGGAATAACAGGTTGGTGTGTATTAGATCTCCTGTCTTCCACATGAGTCACCTTCATTATGATCACCTTTACAATTTTTCCTCTTGCATTTAACTTTGTTTTATTTCCTTACAACTTTCTATCACTGGAGATACCCTACATGGGTTGGTTTATTACATTAATTTGTTGCTTTCGATTTTGTGTTTTAATTTTTCTCTTCCATTTCTTTTCTTACCTCTGCCTGCTTGCTTTTTATATCCCTTTGGTGTCTGTACCCTAAAATTCATCTTTGAATCCTTGTATTATCTTCTTCTCTGAGGTGCTTTTCCCCCTTAATTTTAATATAGCCCCAAGTTATCTCTTTCCCTTTATGGGAGTGCTTTCTACTCCCTGCCACCATTTTAAAACCTTTTTCACTTACTTCAAAGTAATAAAGATACTACTTTATCTTAGGTTATTTGGTGCTTTGTTCTGGTTGTCGTTTTTCCCTACAGAAATGTGGAGCTGTCAATGAGACATACAGAGTAGAGTTCATGTCTAGAACACAGGATGGCCCTACACCAAAGGGAATTAGACAGAGTCCTTTGCTTTGTTGCTTTGGCCACCATATTTCTGTGGGCTACTATTTACAAGAAGAAAAAACTTAATTTAATGTGGAAAAACTTGCTGGCTTCAGACCTACATCTTCAGGAACACTTAAAAGCCAGAAAATAGGATAATGTTTACAGAGTTCTCAGAAAAACAAAATGTAAATCAAGAATTTGTGACCTAGACAAGGTGCTCTTCAATTACAAAGGCAGCTGACAGTCTTAAGCTTTCAAATTTAGGCAATATAATCTTTCTGAGTTTTTCTTAAAAACAACCAACCAACAAAAGAGTTGAAAAATATACATACAGAAAGAGGTTAAATAAATCTGGACTAGTCTGTGCCAAATAAAAGACATTTATGTTGTAAAAGTCTCCATACACTTTACTGATATTGATGGAATCTACATATAAAGTTTATAATAAATGTTACATGAAGAGATGCCCAAAAATGCGATGTTTAAATCAAATGAATGGAGTTAATATGATACTCTTGTCACCAACACATATGATGTAATGTGATGTAAATGTATGCTTTGTATGCTTATTGTACATCTTCACTGCCTGATGATTTGGCAACAATCTAACCGAAAATCCCCGAGTTGGCATGTGAACCATTGGCAGACTGTCCTGAAAGCACGGTATTGAAGTTCATGCTGATATTAGTCATAGGAACATCACAATGATGACCAGAGCAAAGAGAATTACTTGTTGTCATAGGCAGAAAGAGGGAGGGGAAAAAAGAGAAGATGGAAAAGTTGCGGAAAAAACTGTCCACATTGAATATATAGCACCATCCATTGTCACAATTTTGCGATTTCTATGCCTAGCTATTATCTCTGGATAAATGAGAAGGCAGCACGTTCTAATCCAGTTTGTCATGATGAGCTGCCACAGAAATGATTTACTATACTCCACTACAACATGACTTTAAATCCCCCTACTCAAATATAACTTTGAAAAATTACCCGTAATAGCTCCGCTGATGTTGGCCTTTCCTGAGGTATTTTCTGCAAGCAGTAATCAACAAATCTCCGAAAGGAGTCTGTCCTATATGTGCAAATACATGAAAAGAAAATAAAATCAGGGTCTGTGGAATACACTGGGTGTTTAAAATAATTCTCATTCAAGGGAAAGTTTTATACTTTAAGAGATTTTTAATAAAATATATGGAATATTAGGAGAAGTGGACCATTTTCAAGTTTATAGTATCTAAAAATTAGTATTTGGATAATGAATGTGGAGAGTTTCAAATTAGTCAACACAAACATATCTTAACAAATAAGCAAGATCAAATCATAATTTATGTCAGAAAATTAAAAGTATTATTATTTATATATACAACAGTTTTATACACATTTTTCTTTCCAAAGATAACAACTCTCCTAAGTCTCAAGGCTATATTCTTCACTGCTAGTTGGTAACTTCTCCATCACCCATCACCTCTAACCAGGTAGTAAAATTTGAAGCATAAGGGAAGAGAACTTAGGAATATGGTTTCTGGATGGAAAAACTTCCTTCTCTTGAGAATTCCATTTTGTCCACTCTTGTTTAAAATTGCCCTTCTTCTCTAACTCTTGTGGCCCAAACAGTTATCAAAATGTTACAATTTTCTGCAAGGAACAATACGTCTTCTGAATAGACAGTGTATGTTCGATGTCAACATACTTAAATATACATATAATAAAAGAAACGACAACTGAAAAATAATGACATCACAGAAGGTACTTTATCTCTGCCAAGAAGTGATAAGAGCTGAGATGATCAATACAAGACTCAGGATTTAAGAGATGAGACTTATTAGGAAGATAGCAGGGCATGTTCCCTGTAGAATTTCAGTTCCTACACACACATTAAGAACACAGTACAAGTGACAGTGAGGGCAGAAATAAAAATGTGTGTGTGTGTGTGTGTGTGTGTGTGTGTGTGTGCATAGCCAGTTCATGCCTATAAAGTATCACTGTCACTTACTATAACATACAATGAAGGAATGTATGGTTTCTAGGTCAGATATTTAAAATGTGATTCAATTAAAGTGCCAAATACATACGGTGATTCCCTTAGAGACTTAAAATGAGAGCAGAGTCTTACCATTCATTAGATTGTAGCGTTGGGGAGTCATTCTGGGCAATATGGTATAAGGCACTCATTGCGTTCATGTTGAAAAGGGGGGGCTTCCGTTCCGCTGAAGGAAAAGAAACACGATAAAACAGTTCTTGAAAGAAATCAGGCAGACAGAGAAGTAAGGATCTGTGAGCAAAGCTTTGCTGCTAAATCAACGGCTCATTACTGTCATCATGCCACATAATCCACTTATTTTCATCTCTAAGGTCAGCCAGGATAGCCATTCAGAAGAAGCTGCTGGTCATTTTAATGTACATTGGCAAAGCTCCTAACAGAACCATTTCAAAAGACTCAAAGAAAAAAATTTTTTTCACCTCTTCAAATGCTGGTCTTTGCTTGTGTTCCCACAATAGGTATGAACATCTTTTTATGTATGTGTTTTAATGTAAACATGTTATTCATTGAAAACAATCCATAAGGCACAGAAAAATAGAATGAGAAAAATTATTATAGAATGGAACATCTTCAACATGACTAACAGAGCAAGGAAGATAACGTAATTCAACTCAATAAACACTGTCTGAAGGCTCATCTAGGCCAAATAAATGGTACAGGTGGTGGTGGAAGGGAAATGGGATAAAGCGGGGGGGGGGATAAATCATAATCAAGGGTTGGTCCAACCCCTTTTAAAGAGAAACTCAGTGAAATTAGGTATTTCTTAATAGATTTATTCCATCTCAGCCCATCACGGTCTCCTTTTTGGAACTTCTATAGCTCTAGCTTAGTACTGCTTATTTGGCATGTGGTCTCCTACTGCACTCACATAAACAATCTTTTCTCTCAAAAGAAATCATTAGCTCTGCAAGTAAGATCTTACAACCCTAGTACTTTTTTTTTTTTAAGATTTTATTTATTTATTTGAAAGAGAGAATGAGAGACAGAGAGCATGAGAGGGAGGAGGGTGAGAAGGAGAAGCAGACTCTCTGCTGAGCAAGGAGCCCGATGCGGGACTCGATCCCGGGACTCCAGGATCATGACCCGAGCCGAAGGCAGTCACTTAACCAACTGAGCCACCCAGGCACCCCATCAACCCTAGTACTCTAGTACTCCTAATGCTTTTATTCCTCAAGCAATATAGAATGTTATTCACATATTAAGTGCACGATTTGTTGACCAAAGGAAAGAAACAAGGTTCTAGTTCTGAGTGCAGTTGATTTTATATTATTTACTAGTTATTATGCCCTAGAAGATAAATCACTATCTCATTCTACCATGCTTATCCTAATGCATTCTTTACACAGTCCCACCTTGTAATTCATAATCTAATTCTCGGGTTTTATCAAGCATCTTGGTTTTTAAGCACTTTAAAAATGGTGAATTTGGCTTATTCTATGCAATTCTAAGAAATAAGAACTAAGGACAGAAACAACACAAAAGACATTTTCACTTGCAGAAGGATGACTTGTGAAAAGCCAGGGTGAGAAAACAAGAAAACAAACCCCCCCAAACTTGGAACGAACAATTTTAAGAGTAGTGAAATTTAAGTCACTGGAAGTATCCCAGCAGAAGACAACTATGGTTATTCATCCATGATGCTTTGGAGGGGCCTCTTATAGTCTTGACTAAGTGTTCTCTGATACTTTTAAAATGTACAGTCTACCAATCTATAAATACTTATTAGCCTCTCAGAATACTATATACTCATGAAATAGCTACCAGTATCATAGGGGCATGGACTGTCAACAAGTTGAAATTTGAAAGTTGTAGTGATTTATATCTGTTTCAAATGTAGAAGAGTTCAGGTTTAGGTTCAGGTATATTTATTTTTTTTATTTTGCAGGAGGTACACTCTGGAGAGTTTCTAGAGCTTGGCCTTCTGACAACTTCAAGTATTTGAAGCTATGTGGAACTAGGAACCCATCGTGTCACCATCAATGGTTTCCCATCATTCTTAGGACAAAGTCCAGATCCTTAGACGTAGCCTATTTGCCTTCATTAACATGACCCTGGTAACCTCTAGCATTTCATTCTGAGAAGCAATGCTTCCCCCCCTCTTCTCAAGTCATTGTTTGCTTCACTGAGAGAACCAACTTCAGAGCCTTTCACACATACTGCTTCCTCTGTCTGGACTCCCCTCTCACTTTGATTCTCTAAACTTTATCAGGTTAATTCTTGCCAACCTTTCAGGTTTCCCCTTAAATATAATTGCATTTTTGCATTCATTTCACAAATATTTAAGGCTTATTATATGCTTATAAGCATTTCCTTAGGGAAGCCTTCTCTGACTTCTCGGACTAGGTCCTATTAGATTTTTGCCACTGCAAATTATGTTTTTCCTTTTTACTACCTATTGCAACATAATTATTTGTGTGATTCTTTATACAATGTGTGTCCTCTTTGCTAAACTTCATGAGGGCAAAGACAATGCCTATTATGTTCATCTTTGCATTCCCACTGCTGAGCATAGCACCTGGTATATATTTTTGGTGGTCTAAAAATAACGATAAAATAAGTAAGTGAAGGTAAGGCAAATTAAGGCAAAGAAGAAACTCTGTCAACAAACAACAAGTCCAGTGCAGCAAGGAGTCACAAAAATGACTGAGGAGTGACTAAGTCTCGGGGCTTACATCAGATACTATGTTATGGCTTCATTCCCTGCCAGAAGGATAGGAACCCTCTCACTTAATTGGCAAAAGGTATAAAGTTCAAGCTGCTCAGGAGAATGCTGAATTGCAGAGGAGAAACAGCCAGGAAGGGGGACTAGAGAAAGAAAGAGAAGAGAAATTTGGAAAAAGGATGAAGGAACAAAAAGCAACAGCAAAACCCAATTCAGTAGTGACAAGAAGGGCAGTAGCTCGGATTTGAAGCAGGAATGGTGAGGCTCTAAGTAGCCAACACTCTGCTGTGAACAAGATGACAACCCGCTACACGATGGGAGAATAGCTGTAGTAGAGAAGTACGTGACTAAAGGTGTTCTAAACGGTGCACAGCTCTATGGTCTGAGAAGCATTTGCTAAATATTACTTTCAGATGGCCTCAGCTACATAAATCCTCTGAGCCATGGTGACAGCACTCATTGCTAAGCCAGCATACCACAGAGGAAGGGTTGGGAAACTATGGCCTGCGGGCCAAATGTACCTAGAAGTCTGTTTTTGTAAAGGTTTGTTGAATTACAGCCATGTTTATTTATTAACATATTGTTTATGGCTGTTTTCATGCTATAACAGCAGAGCTGAGTACTTGTGACAGAGAATGTATGGCCTGCAAAGCCTAAAACACTTATTATCTGGTCCTTTACAGAAAGTCTGTCAACCCTTACTGTAGAATATAATAGTCTGCATACAATCTTCCACAGAAGCAGCAAAATAGGAACTAGGAGTGCTTTTGAAGCCACCTTGCGATATGTAATTGAGATTTTCTCAAAAGAAAGGAAAAGGATGGGAGCATATAAAAGCTGGATTAACTAAAAGGAAAAAAATAATGATTTCTGTTTAAAGACAATGACCAAGTTTTTGTGGCAACAGATTTCTTATGAACAAATGTGGCTGAAAACTATAATAGTTAGCGATAATAATTAGTACCATGTACTGAATTCCTACTACAGGTCAGGCACCTACCATGTGCTACATGTCATTCAGGATTCTGAGACTAGCTTGGCAAGAAGAGGGTTATTATTCCAAGCATTATTTCCCAACTGAAGAAACTGAGTTTCAGCTAGCCTAAATAATGAAACTAAGTCACGTGGTAAGTGGTTAAAATGGGACTTCAACCCATCTTGTAAGAATCCAAGAAATGTGTTCTTTTCACTAGGTCTTAGTCCCTCTTCAACAGCCCTGTGCGTTTTATGATAGACTGTACTGCTATTTTTTTTTTAAATAGAAGGGGGGCACCTGGCTGGCTCGGTTGGTAGAGCGTGTGACTCTTGATCTCGGGTGGTGAGTTCAAGCCCCAAGTTGGGTGTGGAGATTACTAAAAAAATAAACTTAAATAAGTAAATAAATTAAAAAAAAAGAAAAAGAATCATTAGCAGCTTTCAGAAGAGTAAATATGCCTGCTTCTCCCCAACAGCCATCACAACATTCATTTATTATCAAAAGTGGCTAGTGTGGGAGATGAAAATTCCAGGCAAAAAACCTACGTGACAACATTTATGTTTTTGTGATTTTTTTTTTCCCCTGGAGAGTTTATTTCTGAGCACAATAAATTCCTTGACAAGGCTAATGGACCATTTGCCAGCTTCTATCATGACCTTTGCAGGTGAACCAAGTGTCTGTAGGTTAAACAAATGAACATCATATTAACTTCTCTTGAAATAAGCTTGAAAAATAAAATATTTGCTGAATGGACAATTTCAGTGTCCAAAGATTTCAGAGGATTCATGCATTTAATTAGTTCTTTCAGTGGAAAATTAATTTAGCAAAAGATAATTTGTGGAACAGGCTTCACCACTTAGGAACTGTAGAGCTTGATCCGGGAAAGAGCGACAGTGCCAATAACATTATCATCTTCCTCCTTTGTGATGTTACCTTAGCAATTTAAATTACAGATTAGGGGGCTTTAAAAAAAATATACATTATAGAAGAAATATCATAATGAAAGGGGACATTATCCACAACTTTCAAGGTAATTTCAACATTAAAAGTACAATTTAAACGATATCAAATATATAGAAAACAGAAAAATCATTGCTTAGGGTTTTATATGCAGCAGGTTATTCTTTTTTCATGTAAAAAAAATACCCTTCTTTTATACGTCCATTTACAAGATTAATGCTACAGAGAGAAATACAGAGAAAAGCTGTTAAAAAGATACTTGTATGGTCTATTGCATTAGCAATATAATACATTTTGAATAATTCTTGAGAAGTTAAATGTCCTTGGTAACAATTTTACTTAATGAATATTAACTGAGCATGTACTACCATCCTTCTCTGAATCTAAGATGCCAGGGACTATAAAATGTACCACTATTAAGATGCACCACAATTTTATGTATAATTTGGAGAAAAATGCTGCCAGTTATAATTGTAAAATGCTGTTGCCTGTAAAATGCCTTCCAGTTGAAAGAGATGTTAAAATGTGAATTAAAATTTTGGATGAAATATGATACATAGCTAACATTTATTGAGTATACTATGTAGGGATTATAATAATAAACACTTTAAATCTATATTTTCATTTAATCCAAACAATCCTGGTAAGGTAGGGTAGGGGTTCTTATTATGCAAATTTCATAGCGAGTTCAAATAATTTGACAGAAATCACGCAACTAAGAAATGGCAGGGCTGGAATCAGAACCCACATTTGTCTGACCACACAGTCTATGTTTGTAAGTATTAATTCAATAGTATCATCTGTCAGTTTGCAGGAATAGCCATTGTGGAGGATGAGATGATTCAGGAGATGGCTACTTTGTGTTTTTTTTTATTAAAGGTTTTATTTATTTATTTGACAGAGAGAGACACAGTGAGAGAGGGAACACAAGCAGGGGGACGGGAGAGGGAGAAGCAGGCTTCCCACGGAGCAAGGAGCCCAACACAGGGCTCGATCCCAGGACCCTGGGATCATGATCTGAGCCGAAGGCAGACGCTTAACGACTGAGCCACCCAGGCGCCCCGAGATGGCTACTTTGTTCTTTAATTCAGAAAATCATTGTACAAAAGGCAATCTAAGTTAGGCTGATACAGAGACTGTGTTTTCATACATACTTTAATTCATTTTTATAAAAAATAAAATCAGAAATTAAGCATATACCAGGGCCCCTCTCAAGAGAGGAAGTTCTGAACGTATCTCCTGGGATAAGTACCTATTTCACCCAGTGTGAACTGCTGTTTGAAACTTCAGTCATTACTACATCTATACAGTACAACAAGTGATGTGATGGTGATCTTGAATCACCATAAGAAGGTACATGTTAGGGGCGCCTGGGTGGCTCAGTCGGTTAAGCATCTGCCTTCGGCTCAGGTCATGATCCCAGGATCCTGGGATCAAGCCCCGCGTCCGGCTCCCTGCTCAGCGGGAAGCCTGCTTCTCCCTCTCCCTCTGCTGCTCCCCCTGCTTGTGCTATCCCTCATTCTTTCTCTCTCAAATAAATAAATAAAAACTTAAAAAAAAAGGTACATGTTGTTTGCTCTATTTAAGAAGGTTGGAAAGGGTAGACTCCACCATACATTTAGAAAGATTATGGTAAGAAAAAAACTTGTTAAAACAATGGGTGGATGCTAATTAGCTGTAAAGTTCAACTTAAGTAGTACATCCTCTTAAATTTTCATTACAGATGAATTGCTGCTACAGCATCAGTGTTATGTTTAATTTTGGCTTATTTTAGAATATAAATGACAAAAATAGGAATAATCCTACATACAAATGCAATTAGCTGTTATTGAGCCTTTGTTCTGTGGTAGGCATTATGTTAAACACTTTACATATGTTATCTTATTGAAGTTGACAATATCTAGGGTATATGTGTTGATATTTTCACTTAGGTGAGAAAACAGGCTGAAGCAAGTTGAGAAAGTTGTCCAAACTCTCATAGTCAGGATGAACATGTTATACAACTCTAAGAGGTGTCAGTCACATGCTAGACTATGTGGATGCCTGCTGGTGTTAGTGCAGCCATTTGGGGTGGTCCTGCCAGCTAAGTGTTGGTAAAGCCAAAATTCAAATCCAGGGTGTCCAATTTTAAAATTTATTCCAAATTGCTAACACTGTGCTAGGCAGAGGGCAGGTTCTTGTTTTTGTTTTTTTTTTAAACCACAGGAATGTACATTTCTTTCTTTTTTTTTAAGATTTTATTTATTTATTGGAGAGAGACAGATAGTGACAGAGATAGGGAGAAAGAAAGAGCACAAGCGGTGAGGAGAGGGAGAAGCAGACTCTCCCGCTGAGCAGGGAGCCTGATGCGGGGCTCGATCCCAAGACCCTGGGATCATGACCTGAGCTGAAGGCAGATGCTTAACTGACTGAGCCACCCAGGTGCCCCTATTTCTCATTTTTTTTAAAGATTTTATTTATTTATTTATTTATTTATTTATTTGAGAGAGAGAATGAGAGAGAGAGAGAGCATGAGAGGGGGGAGGGTCAGAGGGAGAAGCAGACTCCCTGCTGAGCAGGGAGTCCGATGTGGGACTCGATCCCGGGACTCCGGGATCATGACCTGAGCCGAAGGCAGTCGCTGAACCAACTGAGCCACCCAGGCGCCCTATTTCTCATTTTTTTAAAAATTAAATTCTTCTGGGTGCCTGGGTAGCTCAGTTGGTTAAGCATCTGACTCTTGGTTTCAGCTGGGGTCATGATCTCAGGGTCGTGGGATGGAGGCCCACGACGGACTCTGTGCCGGGTGCTGTGTCTGTTTGAAATTCTCTGCCTCTCCCTTTGCCCCTTCCCCTCTCTCAAAGTAAGTAAATAAAAATCTTTAAAATTTGCAGATTATGATACCTACCATTTAATCAGTATTTTGCCATATTTGTTTCAGAGCTTTCTTCCAAAAAAAGTAATAAAGTAGATATAACTTTATTCTTCTTCCTCTCTCCAGAGAATGTTCTATTTTGAAATTATATCTTTTACATCTATGTTCTTATGCTTTAAAAAATATATATACTAACATACACACACTCAAACAATATAAAGAAGTGTTTATGAAATTTTCATAATTGGTATCATACTGTACCTGTACTTTTGCAACTTTCTTTGTTCATTATTCAGTGTTATGATTTTTTAAAATTTAAATTTAATATTAAATTAGTTAACATACAGTGCAATGCTGGTTTCTGGAGAATTCCGTGATTCATCACTTACATATAACACCCAGTGCTCATCACAAAAAGTGACCTCCTTAAACCTCTTCATCCATCATCCCCCCCCACCCCCCTCCATCAACCCTCTGTTTTCTACCATTAAGAGTCTCTTATGGTTTATTTCCCTCTCTCCCTTTTTTCTGTCCTCCCTTCTCATATGCTCATCTGTTTTCTTTCTTAAATTCCAAATGATTGAGATCATATGGTATTTGTCTTTCTCTGACTTATTTCACTTAGCATAATATACTCTAGCTCTATCCACATCATTGCAAATGGTGAGATTTCGTTCTTTTTGATGGCTGAGCAACATTCCATTGTATATATACCACATTTTCTTTATCCATTCATTAGTCAATGGACAGTTGGGCTCTCTCCATAGTTTGGTTATTGTTGATAATGCTGCTATAAACATTGGGGTGCATGTACCCCTTCAAATCTGTATTTTCATATCCTTTGGGTAAATACCTAGTACTGCAATTGCTGCGTCATAGGGTAGTTCTATTTTTAACTTTTTGAGCAATCTCCATACTGTTCTCCAGAGTGGCTGTACCAGTTTGCATTCCCACCAACAATGCAAGAAGGTTCCCCTTTTCCACAGCCTCATCAACACCTGTTGTTTCTTGTGTTAATTTTAGCCATTCTGACAGGTGTGAGGTGGTATCTCATTGTGGTTTTGATTTGTATTTCCCTGACGATGAGTGATGTTGAGCATTTTCTCATGTGTCTGTTGGCCATCTGGATGTCTTCTTTGGAAAAATGTCTGTTCATGTCTTCTGCCCATTTCTTGATTGAATTATTTGTTCTTTGGGTGTTGAGTTTGATAAGCTGTTTATAGATTTTGGATACTAACCCTTTATCTGATGTCATTTGCAAATATCTCCTCCCATTCCGTAGGCTGCCTTTTAGTTTTGTTGATTGTTTCCTTCACTGTGCAGAAGCTTTTTATCTTGATGAAGCCCCAATAGTTCATCTTTGCTTTTGTTTCCTTTGCCTCCGGCAAAGTGTCTAGTAAGAAGTTGGTATAGCCAAGGTCAAAGAGTTTTCTGCCTGTATTCTCCTCTAGGATTTTGATGGTTTCCTGTCTCACATTTAGGTCTTTCGTCCAATTTTAAATTTATTTTTGTGTATGGTGTAAGAAATTGGTCCAGTTTCTTTCTTTTGTGTGTTGTCCAGTTTTCCCAACACCACTGGTTGAAGAGACTTTTTTCCATTGGACATTCTTTCCTGCTTTCTTGAAGATTAGTTGACCATATAGTTATGGGTCCAATTCTGGATTCTCTATTCTGTTCCATTGATCTGTGTGTCTATTTTGTGCCAGTACCATACTGTCTTGATGACTACACCTTTGTAATATAGCTTGAAATCTGGAATTGTAATGCCTCCAGTTTTTTCTTTTTCAGGATTGTTTTGGTATTCAGGGTCTTTTGTGGTCCCATACAAATTTTAGGATTGTTTGTTCTAGCTCTGTGAAGAATGCTGGTGTTATTTTGATAGGGATTGTATTAAATGTGTAGATAGCTTTGGGTAGTATAGACATTTTAACAATGTTTGTTCTTCTAATCCATGAGCTTGGAGTGCTTTTACATTTCTTTGTGTCCTCTTCAATTTCTTTCACAAGCGTTCTATAATTTTCAGAGTACACATCTTTTACCTCTTTAGTTAGGTTTATTCCTAGGTATCTTATTGTTTTTGGTGCAATTGCAAATGGGATCTATGCCTTGATTTCTCTTTCTGGAGCTTCATTATTGGTGTATAGAAAGGCAACAGATTTTTGCACATTGAGTTTATTTTATTTTTTTTAAGATTAAATCACATTTTTTTAAAGATTTATTTATTTATTCATTTGACAGAGATACGGAGAGAGAGAGAGAGCATGAGCAGGGGGAGAGGCAGAGGGAGAGGGAGAAGCAGGCTCCCCGCTGAGCCAGGAGCCCAATGTGGGGCTTGATCCCAGGACCCCAGGATCATGACCTGAGCTGAAGGCAGACGCTTAACCATCTGAGCCACCAAGGTGCCCCTGCACATTGATTTTATATCCTGCAACTTTGCAGAATTCATGAATTAGTTCTAGCAATTTTTTGGTGGACTCTTTCAGGTTTTCTACATAGAGTATCATGTCATATGCAAATAGTGAAAGTTTAACTTCTTCCTTGCTGATCTGGATGCCTTTTATTTCTTTTTGTTGTCTGACTGCTGAAGCTAAGACTTCCAGTACTATGATAAATAGTAATGGTGAGAATGGACATCCCTGTCTTGTTCCTGACTATAGGGGAAAGGCTCTGTTTTTCCCCATTGAGGATGATATTAGCTGTGGGTCTTCCATATATGGCCTTTATGATGTTGAGTTATGTTCCACCTATGCCTCCTTTGTTGAGGGCTTTTGTTAAGAAAGGATGCTGTATTTTTGTCAAATGCTTTTTCTGCATCAATGTTATGATTTTTGAGATTTATCCATGATGATACATGTAGATCCAGTTCATCGTTAACTGTGATACAGTATTCCATAATTAATTTATCTATTCCTCCTTGGATAAGAATTTAGGTTGTTTCAACCTTTTCTAGCTTCTACACAAGGTTTCATTCTTGTACACATTTCCAGTGTATATGCATAAATATTTAAGGAATACACTTAGAAGTGAAATTCTGGGTCACTGAGACTACTCATCGACTTTATTAGATGTTGATAATTTACACCCCAAAGTTGTTATATCAATTTACATTTCTACAAACAATGAATGAGTTTCTGTTTCCTTAGTTTCCCAAAATTTATTTATTATCCTCAGACTTAAGAACTTTTGCCAGTCTGATAAATGTGAAAAAGTTTTTTGTTTGTTTGTTTTTTAAAGTAGGCTCCATGCCCAGCATGGAACCCAACACAGGGCTTGAACTCATGACCCTGAGATCAAGATCTGAGCTGAGATCAAGAGTTGGATGCCACCCAGGTGCCCCAGTGTGATAAGGTATTAATTTGCATTTCCCTTATTACTAACGAGCCTGAATATCTTTGAATGTTTGGTGTCCATTTAGGTTTCTTTTCCAGTGAACTTGCTGATTATATTCTTTGCCCATTTTTCTACTGGCTGTTTGTCTTTTTATTTTTGATAAAGAAATGTGGTAAATCATAAGAAATCTTTAAAAACTCTGGGCCAATACTCTGTTGGTTAGGTATGTTGAAACTACTTTCTATTAGTCTCTGGCTTATCTTTTAATTTTTATATTTTACATAGCTTTATATTTTAAAGTACTAAAAGTTGTCATATTTGTCAACGTTTTCAAAAATATATATATATGAATATATATATATATTTAAAGATTTTATTTATTTATTTGACAGAGAGAGAGACAGCGAGAGGGGTAACACAGGCAGGGGAGTGTGAGAGGGAGAAGCAGGCTTCCTGCTGAGCAGGGAGCCCAAAGCGGGGCTCGATCCCAGGACCCTGGGATCATGACCTGAGCTGAAGGCAGAGGCTTAAGGACTGAGCCACTCAGGAGCCCCTCAAAAATATTTTTAGAAAAAATTCTTCCCACACCCATAAAGGTATATACTCCTATAGTAATAATAGTAATAATAATTACATTTATATAGTGCTTATTATATGGCATGCCATATTTTAAATATTTCATATCTATATATAGAGAGAGTGTAGAGTTGACATAGCATGTTACATTAGTTTCAGTAGTACAACACAGTGATTCAACAACGCTTGACATTATGCTATGCTCACTGCAAGTGTAGCTACCATCTGTCACCATGCAAGGCTATTATAATACCATTGACTATATTCCTCATGCCTGTAACTTTTATTCCTGTGACTTAGTCATTCCATACTGAAAGCCTGTATCTCCCACTCCCCTTCACCCATTTTGCCCATCCCCCACCCCCTCCCCTCTGGCAGTCATCTGTTTGTTCATTGTATTTATGGGTCTGATTCTGTTATTCGCTTATTCATTTATTTGTTTAGATTCCATATATAAGTGAAATCATGTTGTATTTGTCTTTCTCTCTCTCACTAATTTCACATAGCATAATACCTTCTAGGTCCATCCATGTTGTTACAAAATGGCAAGATTTCATTCTTTTTTATGGCTGAGTAATATTTCTCTGTGTGTGCGTGCGTGCGTGCATGCGTGTGTGTGTGTATACAACATCTTCTTTATCCATTCACTTTTGGTGGGAATGTAAATTGGTACAGCCCCTGTGAAAAACAGTACGGAATTTCCTCAAATAATTAAAAATAGAAAAGACCATATGATCCAATAACTCTACTCCTGGGTATTTATCCAAAGAAAATGAAAACACTAATTCAAAAAGATATATGCACTACCACTCTGGAAAACAGTATGGAGGTTCCTCTAACAGTTGAAAATAGAGCTACCATATGATCCAGCAATTGCACTATTGGGTATTTACCACAAAGATACAAATGTAGGGATCCGAAGGGGTACGTGCACCCCAATGTTTATAGCAGCAATGTCCACAATAGCCAAACT
>NW_027397103.1:4020317-4055419 GCF_003265705.2 Callorhinus ursinus | reverse complement strand
GATAAATGTTTTATATATTCATTAATCTTCATAATAATAGCACCTACTTTGTAGCATTGTTGTCTCTACTTTGCAGATGAGGAAACTAAGAAGGCTTCTCCTAAAAGTTTTAAAGTTTTACTTTTTACTTTTGGGTATTTAACCAATCTGGAATTTTATTTTTGTGTATGGCATAAGCTAGGATCTAATTATAGTTTTTCCTCACACAATTAACAAATTGCCTCATATTATTTATCAAATGGGCCATCCTTTCCCCACTGATTTATAATGCTTTTCCAGTCTTTTTTTTTTAATTTATTTTTTTAAAGATTTTATTTATTTATTTGACAGAGAGAGACACAGCAAGAGAGGGAACATAAGCAGGGAGAGTGGGAGAGGGAGAAGCAGGCTTCCTGCGGAGCAGGGAGCCCGATGTGGGGCTCAATCCCAGGACCCTGGGATCATGACCTGAGCTGAAGGCAGATGCTTAACGACTGAGCCACCCAGGCGCCCCTGCTTTTCCAGTCTTATCACAAAAATCTGACTTATACATGAGTCCATTTCTAGGTTTTATTGTCTGTTCTACCGGATATTAGTCTTTCCCTACATCAATGCTGTATTGATTTAATTATGATGGTATGGATTTTGGTACAGTGATTTTTCTGTCCAAATTCTACTTTTTCAAAATTGTCTGGACTAGTTTTGGCCCTCTGACTTCTAGGACTACCTTGTAAAGTTGTACATAGTATTACTGGAAGTGCATCATATGTCCTTTTTAAAGTATGCAAATATTTCTGCTGAGTCTCCCTCCCCATAATCAGTGTGAATAAATTAATTTCCTTTGCAGTGAAAGAGAGAATAACACAATATTAGAATGTAAAAAAGAGGGACGCCTGGGTGGCTCAGTTGGTTACACGTCTGCTTTTGGCTCAGGTCATGATCCCAGGGTACTGGAATGGAGCCCTCAATCGGGCTCCCTGTCAGCGGGGAGTCTGCTTCTCCCTCTGCCCCTCCTCTTGCTCATGTTCTTTCTCTCACTCAGATAAATAAATAAAATCTTAAAAAAAAAAAGAATATAGAAAAGAAATCTACCACCTCAATATCCTTTAACAGAGGACCAGTCAAATGAATTATGGTATATCCATAATACTGGAGGAGTAAGATGAGGCCAGTTAAAAAAAAAAAAAGAAAAAGAAAAAGAGGTCTAAGTTACTAATCTAAAACAGATCTCCAAGACGTTGTTAAGTGAAAAATCAATATACAGAACCACTTGTATATGGTAACTTGGGTGAGAAAAGGAATGTAATACATGTATATCCATATTTGTTTGTATATTTGTAAAGAGGCTTTGGAAGGATATACAAGAAATTAGTAACAGTGGTGCCCTGTATGTACTGGCAGGGGTGGGAAAGGAAATGGGTCAATAGGGCCAGAGGTCTGAGAAGTTCTTTCACTGCATGTCTTTTTATGTTTTTTGATTTGTAAACCATATGAATATTACTTATTTTAAAAAAATTAAATATTAAATATTCTAACTCTCCTCCCTGAATTCAGTTTTTTTAAAAAGTAATATTTCTTTAAGGTTAAAAAAAAAAGAAGACAAGTCTTGTATCTTTATCATATGTTTCTTTGTTCAAGGAAGGAGTCAGTGAAACAATTGGAAATGCAATACAAAGTATCCCAAGTTGTCTTTACAAGCTAAACATTTCAGGATAAAGAAAACTATAGTCTGAGAATCAAACTGGAGCTCAGAAATTCTTACAGGATCAATTTGGATACCAGAGTAGAGGAAATTAACCCAAAAAACTAGATGAAGAAATTTTAAAAAATGATGAAAAAATAAAATGTATTTATAAAAATTTTAAATAAAAATCTAGATAAAGGCAATGTTGGAGCTGGATCTCAGTGGCTTTGGAAGGTCAACTGTGCATCACTTTCTCCAACTCCACAGTAATCTTATCTGCCCCACCAGTGACCTGAGAATCATTGGTTAAATCTGCCAGTATAGGCCCGGATAAAGGTGACTTTAGGATACATTAAAGTTCAAAAAATACAACCAGAGAATCAAGAATCTGTGGTATGTTAGACAATTTTATGTAAATGTAACAATTTTGCGGAACAACTTTAAAGCAGAGGGCATCTTCTAACAAGAAGTTTTCTCTGAGGTTGCTCTGTAAATGGGTCAAATAGAGTTTTTACAGTCAGATCTTGGATAAGCCTGCTATTACTTTTTTAGATTTCCCTTATACACGTTGAAATTAAATTACTACTGGGAAGGAAGGATATAAGTTATCATTCATGATATGGAGAATGGATGGTTTTCAAATATTAATACTTATTATTGTATATTCCCACATTTGTTATTTGCTATCTGCTCAAACTCTTTTAAATTAATAACACGAAAATGTGGCAAAGAGAAAGTAACCTTCTGATGTTATACAAAAGCACAGAAAAAAATTTAATAAATTCACACTGCCTGGCCCACATATAGCAGTGACCCATTAAATAACAGCAGGATGAATGAATTAACAATTATAGTCAGGAGTGATTCTCAAAAGTACAATAAAAACAACTCTTTCAGGGCACCTGGGTGGCTCAGTTGTTAAGCATCTGCCTTTGGCTCAGATCATGATCCCAGGGCCCTGGGATGGAGCCCCACATCAGGCTCTCTGCTTAATGGAAAGCCTGCTTCTCCCTTCTCCCACTCCCCCTGCTTGTGTTCCCTCTCTCGCTGTGTCTCTCTCTGTCAAATAAATAAAATCTTAAAAAAAACAAACAAAACCAAAACCAAAAAAAACACAACTCTTTCACTTACCCAATTCAATACAGGTGATTCCAAGTGACCAAATATCAACTTTCCCATCATACTGTCCTTCGTCCATAGCTAAGATCACCTCTGGAGCCATCCTGCCAAATGTACAAAATTTGAGTTGCAAATTAAAAACAAAATTCATCTAATGAAGTGATTTGGTGAAAAAGCTGTTTGAGCAGTCTAAAATTTTGTCTAATAAAGATATTATTTCCTTATACAAGTCATTTGGAAAAACACTGTTCAAAACATAAACATTATACTCAAGGATTTACAGGAAACAACACATTATTTTCAATAAATCCTGGTTCCACCATTATCTATCAGTTTTACTGCGGCTAAATTACTTAACCTCTCTGTATATCAGTTTTCCCATCTGTAATGTGGAGAGAATTCTAGTAGCTACCTCAGAAAGATTTGTAAAGGATTAATATGTAGGAAATACTCAAACAAATAACTATAGACAACATAGAAAATACTTATGGAACTATTTAAAACAATATAATCAGATATTTCAAAGATATTACAAATTAAAAAATAAACAAACAGGCTATGATAATGGATACTGTTTGTCCAGAATGGATTTCCATAAGAGGGCAGGGATCTTATCAGTTTAATATGGTTTTTTTTCTGTTACTATATGTAAGTGACTGCTTAGTAAATGCTACTTGATGATCATTGACAGAAAGGAAATTCAAATAGTAGCTAATTTTTTTAGTAGGTAAGTAATTATCCAGGGATATAAGTCATTGTCCAAGGTACAATGAAATTCTAGTTTATCTATGAAAGGAAGGAAAGGTATCTTGAATAGATGGGGTGAAATTTTCGGTCAGAGTGACAAACTAAGAAAAGTCAAAAAAAGAACTCAACAAAAAAAAGAAACCAGATTTCTTTCACTGAAAGGTAATATTTATGCTTGTTGACTAGAGAAGGTTAAAGAAACTACTTTGTCCTTGCCTAGAGATTCTGCTTCAAGAGAAAGTTTCAAAAGAAACTTCAAATGAAATCTAAAACCTGAGCTAGGTCAGTGAGTTGATAATCCTGCTCAGTTTACACACAGTGACATCAACCTTATTTGAACAATTTAAAGTCTCCGGAAATTTTATACTAAGTCAGAGTGTTTCTTTTTTTTGCCAGTGAGTTTTCTATCCTTTAATGAAATCTCATTTGAGGCACATGGTGAGACACTGTAAAAAAACAAAACAAAAGCAATGCTTTGAGCCCATCTTGTTCATGTATGCGTATTTTAAAATTCTAGTTTTTAAATTCTACATACCAGTAAGGTGTGCCCACAAAGGAGTTGGCAGGAGAAGCCATTGAGGCAGATCCAAAATCAGCTAGTTTCACCTGACCTGGCTCTGTTAGAAGAATATTTCCTGCTTTAATATCCCTATAGGAAAAAATATGAGGGTTAGAAAATTACTTTTCAACTCTGATTATGGAATAGGTCAGAGCATGCAATTAATAAGACAAAAAGTTTATTAAAAAAACACCTTGCTCAGATAGCCAGAAGGGGATTTAGTAATTACCGCATGTTATAAGGGAGCCCAGATTCCTGGGTGTACTTACAGGTAGGTCAAAGTAATTACTAAAAGGTAGAGCTTTATTTAGAGGAAAGGAATGCAGTGAGAAAAAAGGCAGACAGACGTGGCAGACAAGGAAACCTATTCCGTTGCTACACTTAAAAAAGCATATTCTCAGATGCTAAATCCAGTCATCAACAGTATCCCTTATGCTGGGAAAACTGGTGCCATTTGTAACTGCCTTTTTTTTTCTTTTCCAAATTACATAACATTTTTGGAGTGTAAATAAACCTTCAATAACTGTATTATCTACCTACCAATAAAGCTCAACTACACACATACCTTTTCTTTCTTGCCTGTGACCCTTTCTCTCTGCCTTAATTGTAACTGCAACTCTAAGGCATTTGAGGGTACATGTTATAAAGAAGGTGTTATTTTAAAAATAACACTGTACAGTAAAAAGAAGACCCTGAAAGATCAAAAAACAAGGATTAGGGATTAGGAAATTGCATTTCTATTGTATTATTACAAAAAACTGCAAGCTGTTACTATTAAAGCTATTAGATATTTTATGCAGCAGAAAAGTTTTCAAAATATTATTTTAAAATATTCATTGTTGAGGATGATAATTTAGAATGAAAAGACGTGGATGTACTCTTGATTCTCTTCAAAAAAAGCATGAGGTGTAATGAGTACTAGGAACCAAGACTTAGAAATTGGTGGGCCGTGGAAAGACAAAGCAGAGAGAATGAGGAAACTGTAAGCTGAAAATGAGAAGGTGCAAATGTTTCCAAAACAACGTCTCCAAAAATTTTCTCTTGAAAATTCAGTTTCTTTAGTCAAGATGACATTAGGCATTGGCAGAGAGAACTAAAAAAAACATTTATTTATCTAACAACAGAAAAATCTCTCTTCTCTATTACCTTCAATTAGAACACTGACTTGTCAAATCAAAATAATAAATCTGAGACATGGTTTTTATTTTTAAATAGGGAGCACACTCTATTATTATTATTATTTTAAGATTTTATTTATTCATTTGACAGAGAGAGAGATAGCGAGAGCAGGAACACAAGCAGGGGGAGTGGGAGAGGGAGAAGCAGGCTTCCCGCTGAACAGGGAGCCCAGATGCGGGGCTCGATCCCAGGACCCTGGGATCATGACCTGAGCCGAAGGCAGATGCTTAATGACTGAGCCACCCAGGCGCCCCGGCAAGCACACTTTAAAAGCTTTGTTTTTTCAACTTCTTTTATATACTAAGGAAGATAAAGTATAATATAGAATATAAAACATTAAATTAATATGCATATTTTGTTAACAAGGCACAAAAAAATGAACCACGGCTTTAAACAGGAAATAGCAAAATCATATATAAACAAGTTTGCATTTGGTAATGACATTTCAGTACCAAAAAAATGTACTATAAAATTTTTTTTTGTCAAACCCATAGACATTATGGTTAAATCCATTTTATCAGCATTTATTAGAAATGGTTAGGTTCATTCTTTGTCTTTATTATACATAAGCCAAATTCATGGCAGGAATTTTGGTCTGCCGATTTTGAGGAAGTTCTGCCTTTCTCGTACCAGTAACTGATAATGGCTACTCTGATGTGATTAAAACAGAAGCAAAAGGGGAACCTATGATGTAATAGTTTCATTTCTTCCTAGTAAATGTCAAAGTTTTTTCTTTTGTTTTTGAGCCATCGGAGATCCTTTATATCTACCCCATATTCCACTATTTCTGCCACCATTCATTAAAGTAACTGTACTAGCAGTTCTTTACTGAGAGAAGGAAAGATTAGGAACAACATCTTTATTTAGGAGAAGTTAGTGGTAGGAAGTAGATTGGAGGGAGGACAATGGAGTTGTGGTAGAGAAAATAAAAGGTAGAGGAAAGCCTTGGATTAGGAATTAGGAAATCTGAGCTTCAATCTTTATTATGTAAAACCTGTGAAACTATGGGCAATTATTTTAATCTTTCAGAGTCCCAGTTTCTTCATCTGCCAAGATAAATACAATAATATCTTCCTAAATATCTATGTGGACTATAGAAAAGCACAATATTTTAAAGTTATGAAATAGCACGCATTTATATAATACTGACTTGTTATTTGCAACAGGAAAAGGAGAAGAAACTCAGCTAGGAAATAAATATATGGAAGGAAGGCTAATTTTCTTTTCTTCTTGGCATTGTATCAAAAGGCTGCTGGGCCCTTCCTCAAATTTTCCTGCAACATCCTCCCTTGGAGAACAGTTACCTATAGAACAGAGGTGATGCAAGTCTTTGTGAACATCTGGGACAGACCAAGAGACAGAAGCTAAATTGTGACAACTTTTCTTCTTACATCCAGCAGCAGCAGCAATCTCTTTGCTTCCTATAAATCCACAGGCACCCTAAAAAGTGGAGCAGGCACTAACTTTCAAGATTCCTTGGATAGTCCTGTAACTGACATGTAACTGGTCTCCAATCTTACCTATGAATCAGTGCATGAGAATGCAGGTAGGCCAGCCCCTGCAAGGCACCGTGAGTAATGGCAGCGATTTCCACTTCTTGAAGTGGTTTTTTGTGAACTGAGGGAGGAAAAGAAAAATTCAGAAGTAGTAATCAGTTGCATTCTTCTTCTTAAAATCTTACACAGTTATACCAAACTGAATTACATACTCTCAAATGACAATTTGGGAACACATCCACCATATTTCCTATAGAATTGCAATAAATAATCAGATAACAGGAAACTCAAGTACAAAAACAAACAAACTCCTTAAAACAAAATAAAACAAAGCCTGATATTCACTGTAATGAGTTGTTAATTGGCCTGTCAGTTGCAAGTCAAAGCCACCACTAATTCCAACTGGCCAGGCCCAAATTTACCAGTCCTTTCTGACATTTTAAATGCCCAGAATGTTTTAGGTTGTATCATTCTCCTCTCCACAGAGCATCTATAATGACCTCTTCTAACTACAGGTTTTCATTATTTTTGAAAGCACCTAATAAGCAATTTCTATTCAGAGATCAAGGGTGATATAAAAAAGTTTTTTTTTTAATGTAAATTTTTAACCCAGTCTCTGATTATAATAGTATTTGCAGAAGAGAACTGGGTCAAGTCAGGATATTTGAAGGAGTTAAATATCAATATAATTTGATACCATCTACCTCTCTTTCATATATACATATGAATTTGATGTTTTTGGCTACATACATCATATTAGCCGAACATTTTAGTAAGTACCTGCCCTGGATGGGCCATGCACTGAACAGCAGGAGGGCTGCTAATCATTCCCGAGACATTTTCAGCCGCTGCAGAGATAAAGTTTGCACAGCTCATCCACACAACCCTTAGGTCTGAGTCAGCATCCATTTGCTTTGCCCAAATTGCACTTTAATATAGGAGTAGATACTATTCTGGTCAAGGCAGAACATAAAGGAGGGGGATAGTGCTTTTATTCTTACCTTCTAACAAATCAGAGGCTGAGCCTAAGCAATATTCCATCACCAACTGTAATAGATTAAAATAATAACCAGAATAATGACAGTTAATAAGAAACTGCTAAAACCAACTAAGTAACCAAGGAACTAAGAATGCTAGGAGAGTAAGTATTCTTTTTTTTTTTTTTAAGATTTTATTTATTTATTTGAAAGAGAGAGCGAGAGAGAGAGAGCGCACGAGTGAGAGAGAGAACAAGAGCAGGGTGGAGGGACAGAGGGAGAGAGAGAAGCAGACTCTGCAGAGCAGGGAGCCCGATGCAGGACTCGATCCCAGTACCCCGGGATCATGACATGAGCCGAAGGCAGACGCTTCACCAACTGAGCCACTCAGGCTCCCTGAGAGTAAGTATTCTGACCTACTTGAACCTGGATTTAATTTTGGTCATCTGACACTAATTGATTTTTTATAACTTTTATCATATGGTTTTATTTCCTCCTTGGAACTGGAATGTTCTAAGACTATAAGGGCACTGGATATAAATGGTCAAGCTGAGATTGCTACTAATTTACTAGTTTCTACACTATCTTGTTTCAAAAATATTTAAGGTAGCTAGGTTGCACTATAAGTTAAATTTTGTAACTTGGAAAGTGGCAACCAAATACATGAGCCAATATAATCTATACTGGGAAATACTAACTAAATAAAATAAACAAGTAGTAAATTCCTATTTTCACATTTAAAACAGTTCTAAACAAGAAAATATTGTTTAGAACTCAATCTGAAAACATAGCTTGCTATGTGTCTGTCATTACATATCTTGCATCTCTGAGAGGGATATTTAAATTTTTATCTTAGAAAATTTCTAGAACAGTATTATTAAAATACTATTGATATTTACTGGGTTTGCAATCTTGGGAGTCTTTTCAAAAGCAAAAAGGAGAAAATTCTTTTACTCTCATCTTAGATTTTTTTTATGTGTCCCAGACTACTGATTTATAGACAAGGTCAGAATCGTGAGTGCTCAGTGACCACTCTCTACACACACAAGCACACACACACACACACACACACACACACTCTCTCTCTCCATACTATTTTCTTATTCTAAAAAATACCATGTTCCTTTGAAATACAAATTTCCTAATGTCACCTACTCATAACCACTATTAACATATTAGCTCTTTTCATTTAAAATAATTGATGCAAAAACATGTGTTTATTATGTACTTTGTATTACGGAATAATTTAGAAGTATATAAAATTATATAATTATATAATACATGAGATAAAAAATTATATATGATATATGATGTTATAATATATATTATAGCATATAATAATCATACACTATATAAGATTAATATATAGTATCATATTCTTCTATATCATTCTCGTAATGCCAGGTACATATTATATATCATATATTATTTTTTTAAAGATTTTATTTATTAGAGAGAGAGCGCTCACAAGCAGGGCGAGAGGGAGTGGCAGGGAGAGGGAGAAGCAGGCTCCCCGCTGAGCAGGGAGCCTGATGTAGGACTCAATCCCAGGACTCTGGGATCACGACCTGAGCCGAAGGCAGATGCTTAACCAACTGAGCTACCCAGGTATCCCATATATCATATATTATTATGTATAACAGAGTTATATATTTACATCTAAACTATTAAATTTATTATATATTTATATATGTAATTAAATATATAACTATATATGTTAAAATTATTCCACTACAGAATAATTTAAAACATAAGAAACACAGAAGTTTAAAGTTTTGAAATTTTATTATAGTTTTCTGCTTAACATTAAAATAAGCAGATTCAGAAAAATTAATTTTATTTCTGTATTAATAGAAGTATAATTGACATATAATATTATGTTGATTTCAGGTATACTTCATAGTGATTCAACAATTATCCATTATTAAATGCTCACCACCCTAAGTGTAGCTACCATCTGTCACCATATGAAGTTATTACAATATTACTGACTATATCCCTATGCTGTACTTTTCATCTTCGTTATTTTATAACTGGAAGTTTGCACCTCTTAATTCCCTTTACCTATTTCACCCATTCCCCCACCCCTGTCCTATCTGGCAACTAACAGTTTGTTCTATGTGTTTATTGGTCTGTTCCTGGTTTTTTGTTTGTTCATTTGTTTTTTTTTTTTTTTGGATTCCACATATAAGTGAAATCATATGGTATTTGTCTTTCTCTGTCCAACTTGTTTCACTTAGCAGAATACCCTCTAGGTCAATCCATGTTGTCACAAATGACAAGATTTCATTCTTTTTTATGGCTGAGTAATATTACACTGTATATGTTCTTAAATTTTTTTTTTACAGATTTTATTTATTTATTTGACAGAAAGAGACACAGCGAGAGAGGGAACATAAGCAGGGGGAGTGGGAGAGGGAGAAGCAGGCTTCCCGCAGAGCGGGGAGCCCGATGTGGGGCTTGATCCCAGGACCCTGGGACCATGACCTGAGCCGAAGGCAGACGCTCAACGACTGAGCCACCCAGGCACCACTCTATTCTTAATTTTTTGCGGAAACTCCATACAGTGGCTGCACCAATTTACATTCCCACCAAAAATGCACAAGGATTCCCTTTTTTCCACATCCTTGCCAACAGTTGTTTTTTCTTGTCTTTTTGGTACTAGACATTCTAACTGGTGTGATGTATAATTTTATTTCTTATTGTGAAATGAGAGATTCCACATTAAATCAATATTATAATAAACATTAACCTTTTATGTGCACTATTTTTTCTGCTTTATTGAGGTATAATTGACAAACACTCCTTATTGTTTTTAAAAGATTTATTTATTTATTTGACAGAGAGACAGCAAAAGAGGGAACACAAGCAGGGAAGTGGGAGAGGGAGAAGCAGGCTCCCCACTGAGCAGGGAGCCCGATGCAGGGATCGATCCCAGGACCCTGGGATCATGACCTGAGCCGAAGGCAGACGCTTAATGACTGAGCCACCCAGGCATCCCAATTTACTTCGTTAAGAAATGTTTCCATCAAAATTGGTTAAAGAAGGAGTGTTTGGGGGCTCCTGGGTGGCTCAGTCATTAAAGCGTCTGCCTTCGGCTCAGATCATGATCCCAGCGTCCTGGGATTGAGCCCTGCATCGGGTTCCTTGCTCAGCGGGGAGCCTGCTTCTTCCTCTGCCTGCCGCTGCCCCTGCTTGTGAGCTCTCTCTCTGTGTCAAAGAAATAAAGAAATTCTTAAAAAAAAAAACAAAAAACTAAGTAAATTAATATGCACATATAACTTCCTTTAACTGAGTATACGGAATATGAACATAGAACTTTAAAACCAAATGGAGACAATATGGTTCTAGGACAGTTATGGTTATATTTTAAAAATTTTTATGTTAATGTGTATTTTGATCATTTTATCTTTTCCCTATTATCCCATAACACAAGGACACCTGAGCTGTGGCTAGTTGTTTGCTCCTGACATTAACAGCTCTAGTTGCTCTACCTTTTTTTTTTTAAAGGTTTTTTATTTATTTTATTTGAGAGAGAGAATGAGAGAGAGAGAGCACGAGAGGGAAGAGGGTCAAAGGGAGAAGCAGACTCCCTGCTGAGCAGGGAGACCGATGTGGGACTCGATCCAGGGACTCCAGGATCATGACCTGAGCCGAAGGCAGTCGCTTAACCAACTGAGCCACCCAGGCGCCCTCTACCTTTTTTTTTTTTAAATAGAGTTATTTATTTACTTGAGACAGAGAGAGACTGAGCCAACGTGGGGGGAGGAGGGCAGAGGGAGAGGGAGAGAGAAACTCAAGCAGACTCTGTGCTAAGTGTGGAGCCCAACTTAATCTCAATCTCATGACCCTGAGATCATGACCTGAGTTAAAATCAAGAGTTGGACTTTCAAATGACTGTGCCACCCAGGTGCCCTTCTACTTCTAAATTATAGGTCTGCTTTCTAACTTCCCTGATCTCTTCCTTCTGGTCATATTAGTCCTGTGGCTGTTTGTATGCATGTCTCCAGCAATTTAGTTCCTATGAGCTCCTTCTATTTAGCTATCAAATCTGTTGTGGACAGAGACCCATTAACCAACCTTATGAGCACTCTATGTAATCTAAGAGTAAATAGGCTTTAAATAAGAGCTCAGAGGATTTTCTGAAGACTCCAAACACATAATATTTAGCACTTGATTTTGTAACATTTATCCTGCATGCTTAAAATCCCTTTCTTGACTCCTTTAAGATGGGGGAGATTGCCAGAGAACTGATGTCCAGATAATGAAATACTCCTCTGAATAATTTCTTCTGCTCAGAACACAAGCAATGACTCTAGATATCTTAAAAGCTGCTTGAAAAGAAATGTTTATGTTTAAGTATATTGTTTGATAGTCCATCTGGGAACAAAAATTCCATTCCCTAACTGGAGATCACCTGTACATGGTAACTTCTTAATAAATGAATCTCAGTAAATGACAGTTAGATTGGACTTTAAATTGGAATGTAAGATCTGATAAAGTACAAAGTATATAGCATTTTCATGTACTAAACAGTAGCTAACCTAAACACAGAAACACAATCGTGTAAAAATATACTACAAAGATAGAGTGGAACAAGCGAGTTTCTTGAGGTAGGACTGGGGGCAGAGGGATAGGTAGAGAGAGAATCCCAAGCCGGCTCCACACCCAGCAAAGAGTATGACATAGGGCTTGATCTCATAACCCTGAAATCATGACCTGAGCCAAAATCAAGAGTCAGACACTAACCCAACTGAGCCACCCAGGCACCCAAGACTGTTTCATTTTAATCATATGCTAGGCCCTGTCTGATAAAACGTAGACCATGATGGTAATACTAAGCATAATCCCAAATTTTGGGGGAATTTGAGTGGGGGATGAGAAATTACAACAATAAAAATTCTAGGATGAGAATAAAAGAATCTGCCTTTTACTTTTGCAAAAAAATCGTAAAATGGTACTAACTTTTCACTATCTGTTAATTGTTTATAGAATAAAATTTCCCATAGGCTAGATACCATATTTAATCTTATAGAACGTTTACCATATGGCACACTCTGAGGTATTAACAAACGTTAAATACTGATAACAAAAGTCAAATGGGACAGAAATGGGACTGATAATTTTACAGATCAAAGAGATAACAGAGGGGCGCCTGGGTGGCTCAGGTCATGATTCCAGGGTCCTGGGATCAAACCCCACGTCAGGCTCCCTGCTCGGCAGGAAGCCTGCTTCTCCCTCTCCCACTGCCCTTGCTTGTGTTCCTGCTCTTGCTAGCTCTCTCTCTGTCAAATAAATAAACAAAATCTTTAAAAAAATAAAATTAAATTAAAAAAACAAAGAGATAACAGAAAAAAATAGAAAAAAAATGTAATTGGAAATAAATGATAATACAGGTCCTTTGACTTACCCAAGCAGTGTGCTCTTTCAAGTAACAACCTTTATACTCAATGGTATTAGGATGCTTTAATTGTCGTAGAAATTTGACTTCCTTGAGGATATCTTGCCATTTCTAATGAAGTAATAAAGAAAATGGTATAATTTTTTAGGCTGGAAATAGTATTTTACTATCAAGTATACATATGTAATATTCTTTTTATTACTTTAAATGGACAAAGTAAAAGTTTAATAAATGAAGAAGCTGTTTAAACTTGTGTTAATTTTAGTACTTGTAAATGTAAATCTATTAAAATATATGATAAATCTATTATACTAACTTATGTTCTATTCCACAAATTAGTTGATTGAGATAGAATATTAAGAATATTTATTATATACACCACAAAAAAAAATAAAAAAAGAACTATGATAAATGTTTAAAGAACTTTGTTTCTACCATCAATTTCATACTAACTGGTTTATGTCAGTTTAGGTATACAACTGTCTTTAACATACCTCATGTGTCTGTTTCCCACTGTAGGACATTTTCTTAACTGCCACGACCTCATTGGTGTGAGCATTTGTGGCCTTTGTTGAGACAGAGAAGAAAAAATAAATAAAAAAGAATGATGTTTCAGCCACTTTAACTTAAATATTCGACTAGAGACTTTAAATAACATTCTCACACTTCACTATCATAGTTTAAAGATGCTGCAACTTCTGATAGGCTAGATAGACATTTCCCCCCCACTGTAAAATACAGCTTCTTCAGGTCCCTATCCATATACATGCAAAGACCATAATATTAAAAAGGATTAGGGTTTAAAAAATATATATACAATCAAACAAAAACAAGTCAAATTTCCAAAACATCCATACTGGCTTCACCATATAAAATGTCCATCAATGGAGAACCAGTTAGATAATGTGATACAATCACAGGATGAAATAAACAGTAAAAGTATGAGGTAATATATATGAATATACAGAAATGTGGAAAGATATAAAAACAAGCAGCATATTATCTTATTTTTGCAAAATAATATTAATGAGTGTATGTGTAGAAAGAATATGAGAGAATTTATACCAGAATATATATCAGTGATAATCCCTGGAGCAGTGTTGTCCAATAGAACTTTCTGTCTTGATGGAAATGCTTTATATCTACATTGTATATGATAGCATGTGAAATGTGGCTACAGTGAGGAAATGGAGTTTACATTTTAATTAATTTAAACCTAAATTGTGGCTACTGCACTGAACAATGCAGCAGAAGATAAGATTAATTTTAAGAGGGACTTTCACTTCCAAAGGGACTTATGTTTTATAGTAAGAATGTATTACATATATACTTACAAACATGTGTGTGTGTCTTCATCTATAAAGACTGCCTTGTCTCATAATTATCTCTATATAGCTTTTCCATACCCTGAATACAACTCAGTGAAAGCACACATGAAAATAACAAATAACTCAAGTAATAGTCTTCCTCCAGATTTTCTTAAGAGATTTAAAACCAGACAATTTTCTAAAAATTTTTGGAAAAATAGAAGACATTAAAAGATTATCTAATTTTGACTTTCTTCTAATAACAGAGCTCTGCATCAGTGCCGTACTCCCGATGGCAGTAAGCTATTTTGATTCTATGATATTATTATTGTAAACCAGTAAAGCTACAGCAGTGGTTCTGAGGTAAAAGATTGGAATTCACTCACTGATAAAATCAGGTCACCAATTTTAGAGAAAAATGTAGAATCACTTTCTTAAATACACTTAAAGAAGCTCCTCAGATAAAACAATGAATTTCTTTCTAATTAAAAAAAATTTTTATTTTTTCTAATTAAAAAAATTTAAGTTAAAAAATGAACAACTTATTGATATAAAAATTCAGCCAGAGTCTTACTGAATGACAAAATGCTGAACAAATGAACACACACAAAATTTTTTTTATTATTTTTTAAGGATTTTTATTTATTTATTGAGAGAGATAATGATAGAGAGAGAGCATGAGAGGGTGGACAGTCAGAGGGAGAAGCAGACTCCCCGCTGTGCAGGGAGCCTGATGCTGGAATCGATCCCGGGACTCCAGGATCACGACCTGAGCCGAAGGCAGTCGCTTAAACACCTGACCCACCCAGGAGCCCTTTTATTTTTTTTAAAGATTTTAATTTATGAAAAAAAATTGTTTTATAAGCACTAAAGAAAGGCAAAAATACCTATTATAAAAATAAGGTATCTACTAGAGTTTTCACATCAGCAGGCCTCTACAAAGGCATTTTTTAGATATTTTGTTCATTTAGAAGGTATAGATGGACTTTCGTTAAAAACAAAAATCTCTCACATTTTGCTGGCTTTTGAAATTTAACTCTAAGACTGCTCATATGACAGCAACAAAGACAAGTTGATGTGAATTCAGTACTACAATAAAGGTTAGAGTGACTGTATCTAAAAAGCGGATATTTTGGGGATGAATATGTACTGTGCAGGTTCAACAGACTGGGAAAGGTTTAGGAAATGCTCAAGCAATGAGGAATTTTAACTTGTAATGGGATTTTTTAAAAAACAAATCCTTAACCTCTATAAAAAGAAAAAAAAAGACCCACACAAATGGAATCAGATGGTACTGTCTAATTGCTTATTAAGGTTATTTATAGTCAATGCTTATTTGGAAACAGAGACTTGAAAAAAAGTTACCCTAGGATAAAAATATATTTCTTGGGGCACTTGGGTGGTTCAGTTAGTTAAGTGTCTGATTCTTGATTTCAGGTCAGGTCATGATCTCAGAGTCTTGAGATCGAGCCTGTGTCTTGCTCTGTGTTCAGCAGGGAGTCTGCTTGAGATTCTCTCTCTCCCTCTTCCTCTGCCCCTCCCCCCACACATGCTCTCTAAAAATAAATAAATCTTTAAAGAATATATATATATATTTCTTTACATTTACAGAGTAATCATTACTTAGGACTTGGTAAGTATATTTCCTTACAAAACCTGCCTACTGGAGCACAGACTCAACATTTGAAAAACATTTTCATGTTGATTCTTCTTAGATGTAAAATTTTTTTTTAAGATTTTATTTATTTATTTGAGAGAGAGAGAATGAGAGACAGAGAGCATGAGAGGGAGGAGGGTGAGAGGGAGAAGCAGGCTTCCTGCTGAGCAGGGAGCCTGATGTGGGACTCGATCCTGGGACTCCAGGATCATGACCTGAGCCGAAGGCAGTCACTTAACCAACTGAGCCACCCAGGCACCCCCTTAGATGTGAAATTTATTTTTTAAGTTTTAATTTAAATTCCAGTTAGTTAACATACAGTGTAATATTAGTTTCAGGTATACAATTTAGTGATTCAACAACTCCATACATCACCCAGTGCTTATCACAAGTGTGCTCCTTAATCCCCATCACCTGTTTCACCTGTCTCCTCCCCCTCCCCCTCCCCCTCTGGTAACCATCAGTTTGTTCTCTAAAGTTAAGAGTTGGTTTAGATGTAAAAAAAAAATTTTTTTTTAAAGATTTTTATTTATTTGTTGGGGGCGGGGAGCACAAGCAGAGGGAGTGGCAGGCAGAGGGAGAGAGAGAAGCAGGCTCCCCGCTGAGCAAGGAGCCCGACGTGGGACTCAATCCCAGGACCCCGGGATCATGACCTGAGCTGAAGGCAGATGCTTAGCCGAATGAGCCACCCAGGCGTCGCCCCCCACAAAAAAAATTTTTTTTTAAGATTTTTATTTATTTATTTGACAGAGAAAGACACAGCGAGAGAGGGAACACAAGCGGGGGAGTGGGAGAGGGAGAAGCAGGCTTCCCATGGAGCAGGGAGCCCGATGCGGGGCTCGATCCCAGGACCCTCGGATCATGACCAGAGGCGAAGGCAGGCAATCAACGAATGAGCCACTAGGGTGCCCCTAGATGTAAAATTTTTAATGCAGTTTTACACTGGTTAAAATTCAGAACTGAAAGTTAAAAAAATTAATGTTTTAATACAGAAAAAGGAAACTATCAGTGGGGTCTCAGCTTTCCAGTACTTCAAACAATATTATGATTACAACCTCTACACATGTCAAGTGTTATTCTTGAAACTTACATTCATATTTAACACTTCCAAGTGTCTTAATAATCTCAGTAACTTTAAGCAAGATCATTGATTCAAAAAATATTTAGAGTACTATGTGTTTCTGACATTTTCTCAACCCTTTCCAGCTACATTTAGATTACTGTCCACTTGTTGCTAATTTATAGAGAAATATAAAAATTAAAAATAAGCTTTTCTTTTTGCCTTAGTTATTAAGTCTCAACTAAAAGGTAATAATTATACCCAGAAGGACAGAATTAAATTATTAGCCTTAGGTGGATTATAGAAGATATGTGAAGTTCAACAAGGCAACACTACAAACGTAGAAACTTCATAGTTGTGTTTAAGTGAATAAAAAAATGAACATGCTCGGTCCTTTTCTATTTTCCTTTCATACAGAGTTTCTTACTATCTCATTTGTTAATGCTGCTAATTTCTGAATCACATATGTAAATCCAAACACACAGAGGTATTTCATCAATAGCTTCCATTTTTTTCTAAATATACTCTCAGCTGATTGAACCTATGAGAGCTTGCTTTAAACATATTTCCTGGCATCATTAGCGTAAAAGCTGTAAACTACAAAAGTCTAACAGAATTACAGTGTTTAGGTATAAAGATGTTGGTTGCTAGAATCTAGTCTTAATGGCTTGCTAGCATGACTAGGATTTATGAAAAGTACTAATTAGCAGTATCCCACGTTCTCTGAGTTCTTTATAATTTACTCATTAATTCAATGAATACTTATTAGGTATTCAAAAAGTGTCAGTTATTGGGCTAAGAATTGTGAGTAAATATGCCTAGTACCTATCGCTTGTTACAGACAGTAACAAAAAAATCGTAACCAACAAATGTAAAATTGCAATTTGACAGGTGCTATAAAGAAGAGTATGTGTTACTCTGAGAAACAAAAATGGGCAGGTCAAGCAAGGCTTCCCTGAAGAAATGAGGCTTCAGCTGAGAGCAAAAAGAGGAACAGGAGTTAAGAACGTGAAGGTAATGGGCGCCTGAGTGGCTCAGTCGTTAAGCGTCTGCCTTCGGCTCAGGTCATGATCCCAGGGTCCTGGGATCGAGCCCCGCATTGGGCTCCCTGCTCTGCAGGAAGCCTGCTTCTCCCTCTCCCACTCCCTCTGCTTGTGTTCCCTCTTTCGCTGTGTCTCTCTCTGTCAAATAAATAAATAAAATCTTTAAAAAAAAAAAAAGAACGTGAAGGTAAAAGGGGAAACATTCCAGAGAGAACAGTTTATGCAAAAATGCTATGATGATGGTCAAAAGGAAGCTATTATAGTATAGCTAGGGCAATGAGAGCCAGAGGGAGTACAGCTTCGGTACAATCAGGGACACACTGTGGAAGACGTCGTAGGCTGGCTACAGTAAGGGTTTTGATCAGATTTACTTCTTTTTTCCCCAAGCTTACTGTAGTGCGGACAACAGACTAAAGAGAGACCACAGTGGATACACAAAGATGTCTTAGGAGGCTATTGCAGTTGTCCAAGAAAGAGATGACAGTCTTCTTGGTTATCATGGTATGAGTAACAAGAGGAAGAATCTATTAATAGTGAGGGAGGAACTACACATAAATATTACTGTGGCCAATGAGAAATCCATTTTCAGGTATTACCTATGTGACCATTATAGATAAAAGGTTAAAGCTTTCCTACGTTTTACAGTAAAGTGTAAATTAATTCCCCTTTAATCTGTTTTTTAGTGCCTTACGGGTTTATATGGGCCTGTACTACTCGTATAGGCAATACTATACAGTTAATGATTACATTTTCAAAGTCACCCAGATATCCTTATGATTTTTCTAGTCTATCATATCAACAAATAACATATATTTAGTGCCTACTGTAAACAGGACATTGGGCTAACCTTTAGAGTTGTAAAGAGATATTAGAAAGAGTCCTCATTTTCAAAAGGCATATACTCTAGCTAAACAGACAGGACTTAGCCTAAATAGCAAATAAATTGCTAGGTCTCCTGCAGCCTACTACAAATGACCTACAAAGTAGGTCTCATTTTGTCCTTAGTCCAAAGGCTTGTAAATTTCAAAACATGCTTGGTTTACTGTAGTCAAAAGGAGAATTTTGAGAGGGGCCTAGCTGCTTTTTATTTATTTATTTTTTTTAATTTAAATTCAATTTAGTTAACATATAGTGTATTATTAGTTTCAGGGGTAGAATTTAGTGATTCGTCAGTTGCATATAACACCCAGTGCTCATTATATCTAACTGCTTTTTAAAATACAAAAGTCAGACAGAGATTGGAACTACCCTCTGACTCTGGCCAAAAGAGATTCTGAGAGGATGAATGAGTTATAAATAGAAAGAAAAAAAGATGACTGAGGAAAGTATCTTGGAGCAAAACAAGTAGGTCACAAATAAATATATATACAGAATGTTTCAATTTTTAAAAAGTTCAAAACCAGGCAAAACGAAATTATATTTTTAGGGGTGCAGAAGAAAGTGGGTTACATATAAAGAAAAACTAGAAAATAATCACCATAAAATTCAAAATAGACATAAGAGGGGCTTCTGGGGTGCTGGCAATATTCTATTTCTTGGCCTGGCTGGTCTTTATAAAGGGATTTACCTCTTAACTGTTCTTTAAATTACATATCAAGACATATGGGTATATATTTATGCACACTTCTGTATGTACATTTATAATTTAAAAATCCTCTTTAAAAAAAAGCATCTCTGGGGTGCTTGGCTGGCTCACGCTGATAGAATATGCGACTCTTGATCTCAGGGTTGTGAGTTTGAGCCCCAAGTTGGGGACAGAAATTACTAAAAAAAAAAATACAAATAAATAAACTTAAGGAAAAAAAAGCATCCCTGTGAATGAGGAAGCAGGACTTTGATTGGGCTTTAAATACTATTCTAAGCCCAAAGACTAACATAGTGTTGACTAGAAAATTAGCATACTTTTCAGCCATGGACGGTCACTTAATGATAAAATGTACTTGAGTGGAAGCCAAATATTAAATGGGGGCAAAGGAGAAGTGGTAGTGCTGAGCACAAACATAAAGGCATGAGAAAGAGTTTGGGGGAAACCCACACTGAAGATTTGGCTAGAAACAAAAAGATGAAATAAAAATGCAATTAATAAAATCTTATTTGGAAGGATGACTGAAGATAAGCCCTACCCAGATGCCAAACCATAAAGGATCACTTAAAAGTCAAATGCTGTTTGATTAAGAAAAAAAAATTATTCAATAACAGGTTTAGAGGAGAAATAAGTAATAAGTAGTACTTAAATATCACTTGCTTTCATGGACTAGGTCTCTTAAGTATTTGTGATTTTGATGAGGCGAACTTTTTTTTTTTTTTAAAGATTTTATTTATTTGACAGAGAGCGAGACAGCGAGAGCAGGAACGCAAGCAGGGGGAGTGGGAGAGGCAGAAGCAGGCTTCCCATGGAGGAGGGAGCCCAATGCAGGGCTCGATCCCAGGACCCCAGGATCATGACCTGAGCCGAAGGCAGATGCTTAACGACTGAGCCACCCAGGCGCCCTGATGAGGCGAACTTCTAAGGTTATATAAATAAATTAAAACATTTTCTATAATGAATTGGTGAATGAGCTATGGTAACATTTCAGTCACTTCTCATTCTTCTTATCAGAAGATAACCACAGTCTTAAGAATTCAAACTGACTCTAGGGGGCTAAGCGTTATACCCTTTAACCTAAAATACTGACTTGACATGAATGTTACTAAAAATCTTTGTTGGTCCACCTGTCTGAGTAGCTATCCATTCATACATCCATCTGTCCATCATTTATTGAGTTCCTACTATTACCAGACATTGTACAGGTTACTGGGGATACAGAATGGATAAGGTAGGCATAAGCCCTGCCCGCATGGCATTTATGTAAGGGGAGGGACATACATGAGTCTAAAAATCTCACATGTAATTATTTAATTACAACCATGATAAATGCAACAACATATAAGCACAGGGTGCTATGAGGTCATAAAGAAAGACTTAATTTAGTCTTTCTAAAGACTGGACAGTTGAACAGGAAAGGACATCTTGTGGACGTAACACTTAAGCTGAAATCTGTAGGGTAAGCAGGAGTTAGGCAGGGATGGGGATGCAATATGTAGAATTTTCTAGGTGGGAGGAATAGCATATATAAAGGCCCTGAGGCAGAAAAGAGCTTGGCATATAGAGGAAATGCATAGGGCCAAAATTCAAGTTTATAACATTTTTTGGACTACCTTGATAGCAGAGTCAGATGACAGAGATTCCACTAACTTTAATAATGCCTAGAATTCTAGGACTATCTTTTCAGCAATGAGTATTTGCCTCTAGTGTAGACATTTAATTTACAGAATTAACACTAAAAGCAAGTATATTTTACAAGTAATCGAATGTGTAGAATTCAAACTCCCCTAATTTAATCTCTCTCAACAATTCTAAAATTACTTACAAAATAAACTGCTCCAAAACTGCCATGTCCAATTTCATGCAAATCAATAAAAAGTTCTTCAGGATCATCTTTGTAGAAGAGATCAGCAATCTCTGGGTCCTTCGGCACCCCTTTACGCATGATGTCCAGTATTTGCAAATGTTTTGCTTTTGATATCCCAGTCAGCCTTATCTCTCATTTACAAATATTTTTGGGGTAAGTTTTTAGTACCTGTAAAAAAAATAAGGTTTGACATTAACTTATTTCTAAAACATCTTGGTTGGTGGCAATACAAATTAATATTAAAAAGCACCTTGGTCTTACAACTTCATAATAAAAAGACAACCCAAAAGAAAAATGGGCAAAGGATCTGAATAGACATTTCACCAAAGATACACAAGTGGCCATTAACACATGAAAAGATGCTCCACATTATTAGTAATTAGAGAAATAAACATTAAAACCACAGTAATATACCATTCTATATCCACTAGGATAACTACTATCAAAAAGTCAAATACTATTGGTAAGGATGTGGAGAAAGCAGAACCCTCCAAAACTGCTGGTGGGAATATAAAGTGGTGAACCATTTTGGGAAAGAGACTGGCAGTTCATCAAGAACTTAAAAATCAAGTTACCATTTGACCCAGAAATTCTACTACTTGGTATAAACCCAAGAGGAATAAAAACATATGTCCACACAAATACTTGTACAGATAGATATTGACAGCAGCATGATTCACAGTAGCCAGAGGTGGAAACAGCCCAAATGTCCATTCGGTGAATGAATAAACAAAATGTGGTACATCTGTACAACAGAATATTATTCTGGCATAAAAAGGAATGAAGTACCAATATATGCTACAACATGGTGAAACCTGTAAACATGATACGAAGTTAAAGAGGTCAGTCATAAAAGACGAAATATTGAATAATTCCATTTATATAATACACCCAGAATAACTAAATCTATGGAGACAGAAAGCAGGTTATTGTTTGTCTACAGCTGGGGGAAAGAGAGTTTGGCGGTGATAGCTAAAAGGGATGGGCTTTCTTTATAGAATTATGAAAATGTTCTAAAATTGATTGTGGTGATGGTTGCACAATGGTTAATATACCAAAAACCATTGAATTGTACACTTTAAATGAGTTATATCTCAATAAATCTGCTTTTAAAAGCAGTTTGGTGGGGTGCCTGGGTGGTCAGTTGGTGAACCGGCTGCCTTCAGCTCAGGTCATGATCCTGGGGTCCTGGGATTGAGTCCCACATCAGGCTCCCCCTGCTCTGCAGGGAACCTGCTTCTCCCTCTCTCTCTGCCTGCCATTCCCCCTGCTTGTGCTCTGTGTCAAATAAATAAAATCTTAAAAAAAAAAAAAGCATTTTGGTCTAATTAATATTGAAATAATAACAGCTAAGATTTATTAAGCACTATTATGTGTCAGGCAACACTAAGTTCCATATATGTATATATTATTTTCTTTAATCCCTATAGCAGCTTCATAATGTACAACTTCATTATTTTGATTTTGTATAACAAACTAGAACTGAGAGGCAAAACTACTCCCCCATAATCAGGGAGCTAGTATTTGTCAGAACTGGGGCCCAAACCCAGATCTAACTGTAGAGCCCATGCTATACATATAGAATAGGTAATTAGGTAACAAACTGCTACTATTTGGAGATTATGCTAACATTCACTTAAAGAGGCAGATTATTCTGCTGCTTTACAAAATATTCTGAGTTTAAAGTTTCTATTAATAGAAGGACATTATTTTGACATGCTTATATATTGGTTGTTAATAGTTACATTTAGATATAGATCCTTATTTTTTTAAAAATACTGAAATATTAACTTTCATCTATATTTTTTTATTGTAAATATTCGCCCACCATGAGAATCAATCTTTCCAACACTGAACATATCACAGGATAATTTGTGTTTCTTCCTTGACCCATGAGATAACTATGCTAGGAATTTAGTTATTGGCCAATAAAATTGTTTTTTTTTTTTAAAGATTTTATTTATTTGAGAGAGAGGATGAGAGAGAACACATGAGAGGGGGGAGGGTCAGAGGGAGAAGCAGACTCCCTGCTGAGCAGGGAGCCCGATGCGGGACTCGATCCTGGGACTCCAGGATCATGACCTGAGCCGAAGGCAGTTGCTTAACCAACTGAGCCACCCAGGCGCCCTAAAATTGTGTTTTTAAAAATGTGCGCCAACAGGCTTCATTCAAGGAGAAGAGAAAAAGAGGATTGTTAATAAAGAAGTATAAGTAGTCAGTGCTAAGAATCATTTTTCTCTTGTGACATGAAAGCGTTAGCTGACTATGTATATTACATGGTTAGTCTAGTTAAATCATTAGCATATGTAGGTCAGCAGCCTAACCATCTATCCAGGCAACTCTTTCCTGACTCAACAAATATTTATTGAGTGCCTACTATTTGTCAGGTATGTACTGGGTGTTGGTTGGTCCCAGGTACAATGGGATGTGGTCCCTGTCCTTAAAGGGCTTAGAGTCCGATGTGGGAATAAGCATTACACTATAATGATACAAATAACAAAATGGTTATAAATGATTGTTATGATGAAAAAGCAAAAAACTTAATAGAAGATATAATAGGGTGAACCAGTCTATTTTTTCTTGTATATGAAAAGGCATGCCTTTTTAGGAAAAATAAAAGTAATTCATTCAATATGGATGTATGGAAGAGTTGGAAGGAGAAAATATAAAGCTGGTGTTAAGCCAAGGAAAATTATACCAGGCCTTTTAGGCCATATTAAGAAATTTGGACTTTATCCTGAGGGTGGTGGGGAGCCATCAAAGGTTTCAAACAGGAAAAAGGGATTCCTCTGCAACATTCCACTTGTAATCCTGGGCACTCATCCTGACAATCCATGAATACTGATAACCAAGTATAAAGTCAATGTATTAATACTATTGAAAAAGTGACTTAAATTTAGTTGTCAGTCAAGTGACTAAAAGTACAAAACTGACGTTGAAAAAGTCTATTGTCTTCATTGCTTTTGTTTGAGAACAGAAAAAAGAAACAATACATTAAATCAAGGATATGCGTTTTCAAGACTATGCCAAAAAAAAAAAAAGCAAATTATGAGAATGTCTTTAGGAAAAACAAAAAGATCTGTGAACTAAATTTATGAGAACTAAAATCTTTTCAATCATCAAAATGTATTCTAGGGGCGCCTGGGTGGCTCAGTCGTTAAGTGTCTGCCTTCAGCGCAGGTCATGATCCCAGGGTCCTGGGATTGAGCCCCGCATCAGGCTCTCTGCTTAGTGGAAAGCCTGCTTCTCCCTCTCTGACTCCCCCTGCTTGTGTTCCCTCTCTCACTGTGTCTCTCTCTGTCAAATAAATAAATAAAATCTTTTAAAAAAGTGTATTCTAAACTTTTAAATATTTTGGCTTCAGTGTGAATAAAGCTAAGTACTATGGATAATCATTTGGAAGAATACACACTTCACTATGTCATACTCTAGACTAAAATGATTCTCTAAAGAAATGAATATTTAAGTACAATAAAAATGACACCATAAAAACTTCTTAAATAAATTTCAGGTGAATCTTTAAATACTAAGCAAGACACCAGAGGCAAAAGTCATAAACTAAAATCAGTAAGATTGACTATATGCAATTAATAACGTCTATATCTTAAAAAATACAATGAATGGACTTCTGTTTCCAGCCAAGATGGAGTAACAGGGACTGGATTTATTATCTGCCACCAGAAACAACTAACATTACAAGAAGGAAAACAGACCAAAATTCTTCATAAATATGGATGCAAAAACTGATAACAAAATAACAGCAAATAAAATCCAATAATATATAAAATGGGTAATACATCATGAGTAGATGGGATTTATCCCAGGAATGCAAGGTTGGTTTAACACTCAAAAATCAAGCAATGTAATTTACCAAATCAACAATCTGAAAAAAAGCCAAATAATCATCTCTAAAGATGTAGAAAATCATCTGACAAAATCCAAAATTCAAACCTGATAAAAATTCTGAGCCAACTCAGAACAGAAGGTAATATCCCCAGCCTGTTAAAGGAAATCTATGACATATTTATAGCTAATATCAAAAGTAATGGTCAAAGACCAAATGATTTCCTCCTAAGATCAGGAATGAGGCAAGGAAGTCTGCTCTCAGCCCTTCTCTTCAACATTGTGCTGGAGGGTCTATAGTGCAATAAGGCAAGAAAAAAATAAAGACATCAAGATTGGAAAGGAAGAAGTTAGACTTTTACTGACAACGTAACCACCTATGTAGAAAATTCAATGCAATCTACAAAAAGCTACTAGAATAACTGAGTTAATCAAAGTGGCAGAACACAAGATCAAGATTAATATATAAAACTCAATTATATTTTTATATATGAACAAATGGAAACCAAAACTTTGAAACATCACAATAGCATAAAAATATGAAATACTTAGGGATAAATCTGACAAAGAATGTGCAAGACCTGTACATTGAGAATTATAAAATAATGTAAGCTACTACTTTCTGCAAGGTAGGAGGTGTGGAGAAGTGAATCCGAGGGGATATATGGGAAGATAAACCACGGGGGCAGGGAGCCTCCATAAGCCAGCTACCAGAAAGTGATACAGCAGCAGAACACAAAATCAGAACTTTTAAAAAATCAGAACCCTGCTCCACTGAGGGAGGTCTCACCTGAAAGGTGCTCACATTGCTAAGCAGGGCAGAACCTTGGGTGGGTCAGTGTGGTCTCAGGATCCCCAGGGTCACAGGTAGACTGGGGGTCCCTGAGGCAGAGTTCCCAGGCACTGGAGCGGGGAAGCCAGCTGCAATCAGCAAGCCCAGGAGTGGGCTCTCAGCTCGGGGTTGTCATAAACCATGAACCATGGTATGATCAGGTGACCGCTCCCCCAAGCCAGGGCCCAGCAAGTGGCAGTACCGGTGAGACCCCCCTTCCTCCCCAGGAGAGGAGTGGTGAAGGAGTGCGCCGCAGGACTCTGCAGGGTTTGGAGACTCAAAATGGGGTCGTGTGCCTGGGGTAGAAACCCTTGGTCACAGGCAGGGTAAGCATGGAGTGCAGCTGGAGACCAGGGAGACAGGAGTGATGGACTGTTTTTCTCTGAGGGTATACTCAGAAGTTAGGCCCCAAGCTTTAGGCTCAGGGGCTGGAGATTGGGAGGCCGCCATTTTCATTCTCATCCTCTAAAGCTGCGCAGAAAGCCTTCAGGGAACAAAAGCCACATAGAGCAAACCAGAACAGATTATTTAGCCTGGCCCCCTGGCAAGGGTGGCGCAATTCTGCCTGGGGCAAAGACATTGAGAATCACTGCAACAAACCCCTCCCCCAGAAGGTCAGCAAGAATATCTGGCCAAGACCAAGTTTACTGATCGAAGAGGACTGCAAAACTCCAGTGCTAGGGGAATACAGCACATAGAATTCATGACTTTTTCCCCCATGATTCTTATTCTTTCAATTAAAAAAATTTTTTTTCCTTTCCTTTTCCAAACATTTCCTATTTTATCAACTCCTTTTTAAAATCTTTTTTTATTGTCATTTTTACAGTTACATTCTATCCCTTCATTGTATTTAATTTTATTTTTGTATATATGTAAGTTTTTCTTTCTTTAAAATTTTGGGATATAGTTTCTTCTAACAGACCAAAAAACACCCAAAATCTAGTGTATGGCTCTCTTCTATTCACCTGTCTGATCATATGCTTTTTTCTTCTTCGTTTTGTTACAGTCTTAAAATTTTCATCTTTGCAGTTACATTCTATCCTGTCAATGCATTTAATTCTATTTTGTATATATATAAGTTTTTCTTTCTTTCTTTATAATTTTGAGATGTAGTTTCTTCTAACAAACCCACCAAAATACACTCAGGAGATAGTGTATTGCTCTGTTCTGTTCACTTGTCTGTTTATATCCTTTCCTTTGTTGTTGTTTACCTCTTTTGTTTTTTCTTATCTTTTCATTTCATTTTTATAGTTACATTCTATCCTTTCATTATATTTAATTTGATTTTTATACATATATAAGTTTTTCTTTCTTTACAATTTTGGGATCTAGTTTTCTAACAAACAGACCAAAATACACACAGGATCCAGTGTATTGCTCTATTCCGTTCACCTGTCTGATTACATTTGTGTTTAAAGAAATTTTTTTTTTCATTTTCATTTTCATTTCATTTTCCTTTTTTTCCCTCAGTTTCGGGTCTCTTCTGATTTGTTTAGTGGATATTTCTCTGGGGTTGTTGTTGCCATTTTAGTATTTTGTTCTCTTGTTCATCTCTTCTTTTCTGGTCAGAATGACAAGATGGAACTCACCTCAAAAAAGAGAACAAGAGGCAGTACTGACTGCCAGGGACCTAATCAGTGCGGACATAAGCTGTCAGAACTAGAATTCAGAACAACTATTATAAAGACACTAGTTGGGCTTGAAAGAAAAGCAAAAAAGACACCAGAGAATCCCTTTCTGGAGAAATAAAAGAACTAAAATCTAACCAAGTCAAAATCAAAAAGGCTATTAATGAGATGCAGTAAAAAATGGAGACCCTAACTGCTAGGATAAATGAGGCAGAAAAGAGAAGTAGTGATATAGAAGACAAAATGATGGAGAATAAAGAAGCTGAGAAAAAGAGATAAACAACTACTGGATTACGAGGGAAGAATTCAAGAGATAAGTGATACCATAAAGCAAAACAATATTAGAATAATTGGGATCCCAGAAGAAGAGGAAAGAGAAGGGCAGAAGGTATATTGGAGCAAATTATAGCAGAGAACTGCCCTAATCTGGGGAAGGAAACAGGTATCAAAATCCAGGAGGCACAGAGAAACCCTCTTCCTCTTAAAATCACTGAAAATAAGCCAACACCCTGACATATAATAGTGAAACTTGCAAATCTGAGAGACAAAGAGAAAATCCTGAAAGCTGCTCAGGACAAGAGGTCTGTAACCTACAAGGGTAGAAATATTAGACTGGCAGCAGACCTATCCACAGAGAACTGACAGGCCACAAAGGACTGGCATGATACACTCAGGGTGCTAAATGAGAAAAATATGCAGGCCAAGAATACTTTATCCAGCTAGGATGTCATTCAAAATAAAAGGAGTGATAAAAAGCTTCCAGGACAAACAGAAACTAAAAGAATTTGTGATTACTAAACCAGCCCTAAAAGAAATATTAAAAGGGATCCTTAAGCAAAGAGAGCCCAAAAGTAACAGACCAGAAAGGAACAGAGACAATATACAGAAACATCACTTTACAGGTAATACAATGGCACTAAATTCCTATCTTTCAATAGGTACTCTGAATGTAAATGGGCTAAATGCCCTAATCAAAAGATACAGGGTATCAGATTGGATAAAAAAGCAAGACCCATTGATATGCTGTCTGCAAGAGACTCATTTTAGACCAAAGACACATCCATAGTTAAAGTGAGGGGGTGGAAAACCATTTATCATGCTAACGAACATCAAAAGTAAGCTGGAGTGGCAATCCTTAATATCAGACAAATTAGATTTTAAACCAAAGACTGTAATAAGAGATGAGGAAGGATAGTTTATCATAATTAAAAGGTATATCCAACAAGAAGATCTAACAATTGTAAATATTTATGCCCCTAATGTGGGAGCAGCTAATTATATAAGCCAATTAATAACAAAATCAAAGAAACACATCAATAATAATACAATACTAGGAGACTTTAACACCCCACTCACTGCAGTGGATAGATGATCTAAGCAGAAGATCAACAAAGAAACAAGGGCTTTGAATGACACACTAGATGGACTTCACAGATACATTGAGAACATTCCATCCTAAAGCAACAGAATATACATTCTTCTCGAGTGCACATGGAACATTCTCCAGAATAGATCACATACTCGGTCACAAATCAGGTCAGATTGGGATCAGTCCCTGCATATTTTTGGACTACAATGCTTTGAAACTGGAACTCAATCGCAAGAGGAAATTTGGAGGCTAAAGAGCATCCTACTAAAGAATGGAGGCTAAAGAGCATCCTATTAAAGAATGAATGGGTCAACCAGGAAATTAAAGAAGAATTTAAAAAATTCATGGAAACAAATGAAAATGAAAACACAAATGTTCAAAACCTTTGGGATGCCACAAAGGCAGTCCTAAGAGGCAAGTATTTAGCAATACAAGTCTTTCTCAAGAAACAAGAAAGGTCACAAATACACAACCTAACCTTACCTAAAGGAGCTGGAGAAAGAAGAGCAAATAAAGCCTAAACATAGGAGGAAAAGAGAAATAAAAAAGATTAGAGCAGAAATCAATGAAATAGAAACCAAAAGAACAGTAGAACAGATCAATGAAACTGGAGCTGGTTCTTTGAAAGAATTAATAAGATTGATAAACCCCTGGCCAGACTCATCAAAAAGAAAAGAGAAAGGACCCAAATAAATAAAATCATGAATGAAAGAGGAGAGATCACAACCAAAACCAAAGAAATACAAACAACTACAAGACCATATTATGAGCAACAATATGCCAACAAATTAGGCAATCTGGAAGAAATGGACGCATTCCTAGAGACTATAAACTACCAAAACTGAAACAGGAAGAAATAGAAAACCTGAATAGACCCATAATCAGCAAGGAAACTGAAGCAGTAATCAAAAATCTCCCAACAAACAAGAGCCCAGGGTCAGATGGGGAATTCTTCCAAATATTTAAAGAAGAATTAATACCTATCCTTCTGAAACTGTTTCAAAAAATCGAAATGGGGGGGTGCCTGGGTGACCCAGTTGTTAAGCATCTGCCTTCGGCTCAGGTCATGATCCCAGGGTCCTGGGATAGAGCCCTACGTCGGGCTCTCTGCTCAGAGGGAAGCCTGCTTCTCCCTTTCCCACTCTCCCTGCTTGTGTTCCCTCTCTCGCTCTCTCTCGTCAAAATAAATAAATAAAATCTTTAAAAAGAGATCAAAATGGAAGGAAAACTTCCAAACTCTTTCTATGAGGCCAGGATTACCTTGGTCCCAAAACTAGACAATGACCCCACCAAAAAGGAGAATTACAGACCAATATCCCTGATGAACATGGATGTCAAAATTCTCACCAAGATACTAGCCAATAGGTTCCAACAGTACCTCAAAAGGATTATTCACCATGACCAAGTGGAATTTATTCCTGGGCTGCAAGGGTGGTTCATCTCCCCAAATCAATCAATGTGATACACCACATTAATAAAAGACAGGACAAGAACCATATGATCCTCTCAATAGATGCAGAAAAAGCATTTGACAAAGTACAATATCCTTTCTTGATTAAAATTCTTCACAATGGAGGCACGTGGGTGGCTCAGTCGGTTAAGTATCTCAGCTCAGGTCATTATCTGGGAATCCCAGGACTGAGCCCTGCACTGGGCTCCCTGCTTAGCGGGGAGCCTGCTTCTCCCTCTCCTCCTAGCTCATGCTCTCTCTCTCTTGCTATCTCTGTCACTATCTCTCTCTCTCAAATAAAATCTTTAAAAATAAAATAAAATAAAATTCTTCACAGTGTAGGGATAGAAGGAACACACCTCAATATCATAAAAGCCATCTACTAAAAGCCCACAGTGAATATTCTCAGTCGGGAAAAACTGAGAGCATTTCCCTAAGGTCAGGAACACAGCAGGGATATCCACTATCATCCCTGCTATTCAATATAGTACTAGAAGTCCTAGCCTTAGCAATCAGACAACAAAAAAGAAATAAAAGGCATCCAAATCAGCAAAGAAGAAGTCAAACTCTCACTCTTTGCAGATGAAATGATATTCTATGTGGAAAGCCCAAAAGACTCCACTCCAAAATTGCTAGAACTCATACAGGAATTCAGCAAACAGGCAGCGTATAAAATCAATGCACAGAAATCAACTGCATTTCTATACTCTACCAATGAGACAGAAGAAAGAGAAATTAAGGAGTCGATCCCATTACAATTGCACCCAAAGCCATAAGATACCTAGGAATAAACCTAACAGAAGAGGCAAAGGATCTGTACTCAGAAAACTATAGAATACTCATGAAAGAAATTGAGGAAGACACAAAGAAATGGAAAAATGTTCCATGCTCATGGATTGGAAGAACAAATATTGTTAAAATGTCTATGCTACCTAGAGCAATCTACACATTTAATGCAATCCCTATCAAAATACCATCCACTTTTTTCAAAGAAATGGAACAAAGAATCCTAAAATTTGTATGGAACCAGAAAAGACCCTAAATAGCCAGAGGAATGTTGAAAAAGAAAACCAAAACTGGTGGCATCACAATTCTGGACTTCCAGCTCTATTACAAAGCTGTAATCATCAAGACAGTATGGTATTGGCACAAAAACACATAGAACAATGGAACAGATTAGAGAACCCAGAAATAGACCCTGGACTCTATGGTCAACTAATATTCAACAAAGCGGGAAAGAATATCCAATGGAAAAAAAGTCTCTTCAACAAATGGTGTTGGGAAAATTGGACAGCCACATGCAGAAGAATGAAACTGTAACATTTCCTTACACCATACACAAAGATAAACTCAAAATGGATGAAAGTCCTAAAAGTGAGACAGGAATCCATCAAAATTCTTGAGAACACAGGCAGCAACCTCTTCGACCTCGGCTGTAGCAACTTCTTGCTAGACATGTCTAGCAAAAATGAACTATTGGGACTTCATCAAGATTAAATCTTTTCCAGAGCAAAGGAAATAGTCGACAAAACCAAAAGACAACCAACAGAATGGGAGAAGATATTTGGAAATGACATATCAGATAGAGGGTTAGTATCCAAAAGTCTCAAACTCAATACTCAAAGAACAAATAATCCAATCAAGAAATGGGCAGAAGATATGAACAGACATCTCTCCAAAGATGACATACAAATGGCCAACAGACACATGAAAAAATGCTCAACATCACTCAACACCAGGGAAATACAAATCAAAACCACAATGAGATACCACCTCACACCAGTTAGAAAGGCTAAAATTAAACAAGTCAGGAAATGACAGATGTTGGCAAGGATGTGAAGAAAGGGGAACCCTCTTACACTGCTGGTGGGAAGGCAAGCTGGTGCAGGCACTCTGGAAAACAGTATGGAGGTTCCTCAAAAAGTTCAAAATAGAGCCATTCCACTCTTAGGTATTTACCCAAGAAAAATGAAAGCATATGTCCATTCAAAGCCCTGTATACAAATGTTCATGGCAGCTTTATTTTTAATAGCCCAAACTGGAAACAACCCAACTGCTCATCAACAAAGGAACAGATAAACAATCTGTGGTACATGCAGACAATGGAATGCATTTCAGCAATAAAATGAACTACTGACACATGCTACAACATGGATGAATCTCAAAATAATTATGTTGAGTGAAAAGACAGACCCCTGCCAAAAAAAGAGTACATACTTTATGATTTTATTTGTATAAAATTCTAGAAAATGCAAACTGAAGTAACAGAAAGCACATCAGTGGTTGCCTGGGGACTGGGGTGAGTGAGAAAGGGTGGGATGGAGGAATTAAAAAGAGGTATCAAGAAGCTTTGGGGGCGCCTGAGTGGCCCAGTCGGTTAAGCGTCTGCCTTCGGCTCAGGTCATGATCCCAGTGTCCTGGGATCGAGTCCCACATCGGGCTCCCTGCTCTGTGGGAAGCCTGCTCTCTCTCCCACTCCCCCTGCTTGTGTTCCTTCTCTTGCTGTCTCTCTCTCTCTCTCTGTCAAATAAATAAATAAAATACTAAAAAAAAAAGAAGCTTTGGGAGTACTGGATATGTTTACTATCTTCACAGGTATATATTATGGCAAAATATATTATATTCATTAAATATGTTCAGATTATTGTATGTCAGTTATACATCAATAAAGTTGTTTTAAAATGATGCAATAAACAAAACTGAAAGGCAAATAAAGTAGGAATGATGCAAAATATGTGCTGGTTAAAAGTTATTCTTACCAGACAGGAGACTACAAAACACTGATGAAAACAGACTAAAGATGACACAAACAAATGGAAAGATATTCTATGCTCATGGGATGGAAGATGTCCATACTACCCAAAGCAATCTACAGATTTAATGCAATCCTTATGAAAATATCAACAACAGGGGTGCCTGGGTGGCTCAGTCGGTTAAGCGTCTGCTTTCCGCTCAGGTCATGATCCCAGGATCCTGGGATTAAGCCCCATGTGGGCCTCCCTGCGCAGCTGGGAGCCTGCTTCTCCCTTTCCCTCTGCCACTATCCCCTGCTTGTGCTCTCTCCCTCTCTCTCTCTCAAATAAATAAAATCTTAAAAAAATACAAACAACATTTTTCACAGAACTAGAATAATACTAAAATTTGTATGGAATCACAAAAGACCCCGAATAGCCAAAAAAAATCTTGAGAAAGAAGAACAAAGCTGGAGGTATCACAGTCTCAGATTTCAAGATAAACTACACAAAGCTGTAGTAATCAAAACTGAATGGTACTGGCATGAAAAGAGATACATAAGTCAATAAAACAGGACAGAGAGCCCAGGAATAAACCCACACTTATATGGCCAATTAATCTAGAACAAAAGAGGCAAGAATATACAATGGGGAAAAGCGGTCTCTTCAACAAATGGTGTTGGGAATATTGGTCGGCTACATGCAAAAGAATGAAACTGGACCACTTTCACATCATACACAGAAATTAACTCAAAATGCATTAAAGATCTAAATGTGAGACCCCAAACCATAAAGCTCCTAGAAGAAAACAGGCAATACTTCCTTTGACATCAGCCATAAAAACATTTTTCTCAATATGCCTCCTCAGGTAAGAAAAACAAAAGCAAAATTAAACTATTGGGACTACACCAAAATAAAAGGGTTTTGCCCAGAGAAGGAAACCAGCAACAAAACGGCAAGGCAGCCTATTGAATGGGAGTAGATATTTGTGAATGATGAATCTGATAAGGGGTTAATATCCAATATGTATAAAGAACTTAGAGGACTCAACACCCCTAAAACCCAAATAATCTGATTAAAAATGAACAGAAAACCTGATTCAACATTTTTCCAAAGAAGACATATAGATGGCCAGCAGATAGAAAAAAAATGCTCAATATCTCTCATCATCAGGGAAATGCTAATCAAAACCACAAGATATCACCTTACACTTGTCAGAATGGCTAAAATAAAAAGCACAAGAAATAACAAGTATTGGCAAGGATGTGGATAAAAAGGAACCCTCGTGCATTGTTGGAAGGAATGCAAATTGGTGCAGCCACTGTGGAAAACAGTATAGAGGTTCCTCAAGAAACTAAAAATAGAATTACCATATATTCCAGTAATTTCATTACTGGGTATTTACCCAGAGAAAATGAACACACTAATTCGAAAAGATATATGCACCCCTATGTTTACTGCCATGTTATTTACAATAGCCAAGATATGGGAGCAACTGAAGTGTCCATCCATTGATGAATGGATAAAGAAAATGTGTGTGTACACACACACACACACACACACACACACACACACACACACACACACA
>NW_027397103.1:4017436-4020307 GCF_003265705.2 Callorhinus ursinus | reverse complement strand
CACACACACACACACACACACACACACACACACACACACACACACACCAATGATGGAATGTTACTTGGCCATAAAAAAGAATGAGATCTTGCCATTCACAACAACATGGATGGACCTAGAGGGTATAATGCTAAATGAAGTTAAGTCATAGAAAGACAAAAAGCCATATGATTTCACTCATATGTGGAATTTAAGAAATAAATGAAGAAAGAAAAAAAGAGACAGAAAAACATTCTTTTTTAAAAAAATTTTATTTATTTGAGAGAGAAAGAGAGAGAGAGAGAGCACCAGCTTGGGGAGGTGGGCAGAGGGACAGAAGCAGACTCCCTGAGCAGCAGAGAGCCCAATGCAGGGCTTGAGGAGCAGGGAGCCCAATGCAGGGCTCGATCCCAGGACCCTGAGATCATGACCTGAGCCGAAGGCAGACGCTTAACTGACTGAGTCACCCAGGTGCCCCCCCAAAAAAACATTCTTAAATATGGAACAAACTAGTAGTTGTTGCCATAGGAGAGGTGGGTGGGTGCGGGGGTGAAATAGATAAAGGGAGGGGGTTAAGAGCACACTTATCTTGAATGAAGGGGAGTTAAGTCGGAGGGGGAGACGAACCATGAGAGACTATGGACTCTGAAAAACAAACTGAGGGTTCTAGAGGGGAGGAGGGTGGGGGGATGGGTTAGCCTGGTGATGGGTATTGAAGAGGGCACGTTCTGCGTGGAGCACTGGGTGTTATGCACAAACAATGAATCTTGGAACCCTACATCAAGAACTAATGATGTAATGTATGTGATTAACATAACAATAAAAAAATTTTAAAAAAAGCACACTTATCTTGATGAGCACTGAGTAATGTATAGAATTGTTGAATCATTATATTGTACACCTGAAACTAATATAACATTGTATGTTGATTATACTTCAATAAAAACATACATCAGACAAGTGTACATGTACACATACATACATCTGCTCACACCATCAAAGGACACATATACGAGAAAGAAAATAGCAGTGGCTATTAAAGATATGGAACATATATAGTTTCACTAGTAATCAAAGAAATAACTAAAATAATAGGACACCTCATTTCACCTACCAAACTGACAAAGTAATAGAGAAAAGATACAGTTTTCTGTAAGGGCATAAGGAAACAGTCATTTTTGTACGTTGCTGGAAGGACAGGATGGGTATATTCTTTGACCAGGTAATATCCTTCTAGGAACTTATATAAGGCAATGTCTTTTTTGTTTTGTTTTAGCAATAGAGGCAGGAAGTAAGTAGGTAGAACATAAAGAGGGATGAGACCATAAAGATGGGAAACATGGCTTCTTTCATCTCCAAGTCTGGATTTCTTTACAGGCTTGTTTTATCTGAAGTACGTGTTGTGATTTCAGGTAACTTTATATTTCCTTCTTTTTGCTTATATGTATTTTCTAAATTTTCTGCAAAGCCTACTACTTCTGTAATTAGAGAAAAAGTGATGTGAAAAATTTTATGTTACTTCAAAGTCTAATTATAAAGTACTACAATGAAAAAGGCAATATATATTTCCAGAAAAATAATTTGATAATAGGAATCAAGAAACTTTAGGTAAGGTCATTTCTTTTAACCAAGTATTTCTCCAAATTGTAAGTTATGACTGAAAATAATGAAAATCTATAAGGAAAGAATTTGAAACTAAAATTCTAAAAACTAAAACTAAAAAACTAAAAAGTTTTTATAAAAGAATTTTTATCCAAATTTCATTAATGTTTTTCCACTTTGCCCTTTCTTTTTTACAAATATAATAAAAATTAATTATAGAAAACCCAGAAGACACAATCTCTTCCCATTTTATGGGAAAGCTTTGTCATGGATCTATGGACAATACCTTTTTGTGAATGGCACAAAATATATTGTATTGCTCAGATTCATCTTAGCAGCAAACTCTTTGTCCTCTTTTAAAACTTCAGTCTTTTGCATTTATGACACACCTATGGAAAAGAAGAATGAAATATATAATTATAAAAGCAAAATTAAGGAAGCCATAATTGATCACATGGTACCTTTAAAATTTTACACATGTAATATTACAAAGTTAAAACTTTTACCTTCATCTGTTTGTGAATGACAAATGCAAAAGGTAAGATTTGCACATCAAAGACTCGGGCTACACTTTCACAAGCAATACCAGGAAAACAAAAGTATCCTTAGATTTCAGAATCTATATTGATACTTCCATTGGTTTGAGTCCAGGGAAACCCAATAGAGTCTACCAGTAGACAGGACTAATGTGACAGTTGTGGTGATGCTACTGATTGTCAGTAAGGCTTATATTCTGAATTGCTTTTTTTTTTTAAATAATTTTTATTGTTATGTTAATCACCATATATTACATCATTAGTTTTTGATGTAGTGTTCCATGATTCATTGTTTGTGGATAACACCCAGTGCTCCATGCAGAACGTGCCCTCTTTAATACCCATCACCAGGCTAACCCATCCCCCCAACCCCCTCCCCTCTAGAACCCTCAGTTTGTTTTTCAGAGTCCATCGTCTCTAATGGTCCGTCTCCCCCTCTGACTTACTCCCCTTCATTCTTCCCCTCCTGCTATATTCTTCTTTTTTTTTTCTTAACATATATTGCATTATTTGTTTCAGAAGTACAGATCCGTGATTCATCAGTCTTGTACAATTCACAGTGCTCACTATAGCACATACCCTCACCAATGTCTATCACCCAGCCACCCCATCCTTCCCACCCCCCACCACTCCAGCAACCCTCAGTTTGTTTCCTGAGATTAAGAATTCCTCATATCAGTGAGGTCATATGATACATGTCTTTCTCTGATTGACTTATTTCACTCAGCATAACACCCTCCAGTTCCATCCATGT
>NW_027397103.1:3966593-4012436 GCF_003265705.2 Callorhinus ursinus | reverse complement strand
TATTAGATGTCGGGGTGTTGACCTATTTTTATTGATTTTGAGAGGGGTTCTCTGTGCCTCTTGGATTTTGATGCCTGTTTCCTTCCCCACATTAGGGAAGTTCTCTTCTATTATTTGCTCCAATATACCTTCTGCCCCTCTCTCTCTCTTTCTTCTTCTTCTGGGATCCCAATTATTCTAATGTTGTTTCGTCTTATCGTATCACTTATCTCTCGAATTCTGCCCTCGTGATCCTGTAGTTGTTTATCTCTCTTTTTCTCATCCTCTTTATTTTCCATCATTTGGTCTTCTATATCGATGATTCTGTCTTCTGCCTCACTTATCCTAGCAGTTAGTGCCCCCATTTTTGATTGCACCTCATTAGTAGTCTTTTTGATTTTGATTTGGTTAGATTTTAGTTCTTTTATTTCTCCAGAAAGGGTTTCTCTAATAACTTCCACACTTTTTTCAAGCCCAGCTAGTATCTTTAAAGTCATGATTCTGAACTCTAGGTCCGACATCGTACTAATGTCAGTATTGAGTAGGTCCCTGGCAGATGGTACTACATCTTGTTCTTTTTGCTGAGGTGATTTTTTTCGTCTTGTCATTTTGTCCAGAGGAGAACAGATGAATGAGAGAACAGAATGCTAACAGGTTAACAATGTCTCCAGCAGATATACTCTATACAAATCAGAAAAGACCTGAAACCAGGGGACAAGAAAGGGAAAGAAAGAAGAGAAAAAAAAGGAAAAAGAAAAAGAAAAACAAAATCAGAACAAAACAAAAAAAAAAACCAGAATATGATCAAATATGATCAGGCTAGTGTATAGATCAGTGCCACACACTAGCTTTTGCGCATATTTTGGTCTGTTAGAAGAAAGTGCCTGCTAAAATTTTAAAGGAAGAAAGACTTATATATGTACAAAATAAGGGTTGATACAATGAAGGGATGGCAGATGATTGTAAAGATGAAAAGTATAAAAGATTTTATAAAAGGAATTGATAAGACGTTGTTTTTAAAAAGAAAGAAGGTTTAAAAAGTAAAAGAAAAAAGAAAAAAAAAGGGAGAGAATGTGATCAGGCAGAATAGAACAAAGCCATACACTAGTGATTTAGGGTATATTTTGATCTGTTAGAAGAAATTGTATCTCAAAATTTTAAAGAGAGGACAACTTATATATATATGCCAAAAATAAGGGTAACTGCTATGAAGGGATATAAATATGACTCTAAAAATGAAAAATAAAAAAATGTTTTTTAAAAAGGGATTGATAAGATGTTGTTTGAAAATGGGAAAAAGGAAAAAAAACAGTTAAAAAAATTAACTTTGAAAAACTAATGAATTATGGTAAAAAAGCCATGAATTCTATATGCAGTATTCCCCTAGCGCTGGAGTTCTCCCATTCTCCTTGATCGGTAAACTTGGTCTTGGCTTGCTGGCTGTTCATGCTGATCTTCTGGGGGAGGGGCCTGTTGCCGTGGTTCCCAAATGTCTTTGCCGGAGGCGGAATTGCTCCGCCCTTGTGAGTCCAGGGTAAGCAAGCTGCTCGGGTTTGCTCTCGGGAGCTTTTGTTCCCTGCAAGCTCTCGGTACAGCTTTGGAGGACCAGGTAAAAATGGTGGCCTCCCAATCTCCACCTGGAGGAGCTGAGAACTCGGGGCCCCGCTCCTCAGTGTGCCCCCAGAGAAAAGCAGTCACTCCCGTCTTCCCGGTCTCCGGCCATACTCCATGCTCACCCGGCCTGTGATCCAGTGTTTCTATGTCTGGCACCGGACCCCGTGTGGAGTCTCCAAACCCAGCAGATCCCTGCAGTGCGCTTCCGCGCCGCTCCTCCTAGGGGGAGGAAGGGGAGTCTCCCTGGCTTTGCTGCTTGTTGGGTCCCTGCTGGAGGAGCAGTGGCCCGACTGGGCCGCGGATCACAGTTTATGGCCACCCCGAGCCGAAAGCCTGCGCCTCGGCTCCGTCTCTGCAGCCGGCTTCCCCGCTCCGATACCTGGGAGCTCTGGTGCACTCAGGCTCCCCCGGTCTTTCTGTGACCCCGAGGGTCCTGAGACCACACTGTCCCGGGAGGATTCCACCCCCTGCTTAGCCACTGCAGCGACGTCCCTCAGCCGAGCCAACTTTTAAAAGGTCCGATTTTGTGCTCCACGGCTCTATCACTTGCCAGAAGCAGCCGGCGAAGGCCCCCTCCCCCGCCGTCTATCCTCCCGAATATCGCCTCGGATTAACTTCAACCGCACGTCCTACCTTCCAGAAAGTGGTCGCTTTTCTGTTCAGAGAGTTGTTACTATTCTTATCTTCGATCTCCTGTTGAGTTTGTAGGTGTTCAGAATGGTTTGATCCCTATTCAGCTGAATTCCTGAGACCAGACGAAACCCGGGTCTCCTACTCCTCCGCCATCTTGCTCCGCCCCCCCCCCCAACTGCTTTTCCAATGAGCATGATGATTTACATTGGCTCATCTATCTCCCCATTCCTAGGCTCTCTTATAACCAGTCTTCTGCATTTGGGGGGTAATGATTATTCTTTATGATCTATTAAAGACGTATATGCCCAATGTAGAAAATCTGGGAACTAAATACTATTATGAAAAAAAATCTATAATCCTACACAGGACAAAGTTCATTAACAATTTGGCATACTTTTTTCTCCATGCTCATATTTATTTCTTTATGCTCATATTTATTTTGTTATATACAGCTGAGATCATTTATACATATAATTCCATAGTCTACCTCTTTAATTCTAGATTATGAGCATTTTTGCCATATTATCACTGTTCACAAAGATCATTCTAATGACTGCTCAATGTGTATCTCCCAATGTATATCTTCCTATTCACTTACAACTCCTTCTCCACAATTAAAAACCAAGGCTGTATTCAACTCTCTGTTGAACTATTACACATTACTGTGTTTGGAAGATCTTTGTGCATATTATTTATCTACATTTTAGGGCTTTCTTTGGAATGGATTTCTAGAACTAGAGTTCTGTGGTCAAAGAATATAATAATTTAAAACATATAATATGTGTATTGAAATTATTTTTAGGTAACCTGACTGCTTTGGAGACGAAGGCCTTACAGAGGGGGGAAGAAACTTGAAAAAAAGGTATTGACTTCCACTTTCACATTTTTCCTGTTGAGGATATCCCTATCTCCTCACATGTCTATACTTAAAAACTAATCTTTCTCATTATTTTTATTATTCCCTCTGATTCTATGGCTGTGAAATGTTACATTAAGTGGTAGCTATTATTGCCAGAATTCTGTACCACATTTTACCTAACCATCAAACATCAAACCAATCAATAATTGCCATGTCTGCATATCTATCCTGCTAATCTAGCATGACTATAGCTTCAATAAACTAAAAAATTCCTTGAACACTAGTTGCAAGATTTCTAAGAAAGTAATTTAAAATAAGGCATTTACTAACATCCTCATGTCCTAATTTCAAATGCAAGAGGAACTATTCATTTGGACGGCATTTGGACATGCTATGGACATGCATGCTCAGTATTTTCTTTCTTTAAATACTTCTTCATTCTTACATAATTTTCTTAAAACATGTTCTCTACAGTTGCATAGCTCTATAAATATTCTAAAATAAGTTCTATGACTTCTAGGAATTATATTTTCTCTGTTTTATCTTTTTTTTTCCCCCTTGCTGGAAGACTGCACATGCTATTGAGGCTGAAAAGTATACTCTGAAGTTTATCCATTACACCTAAGGGATGTTCTCAGCTTTCTTCCATTCCACAAGCTCCCTTCTTTCTTTATAAATGTCTCTTGAATTCCATAAGTGTCTTTTCTTGTTTTTCCAAATTTTTCCTCCTACAGTTTCTCTTCTTCTCTCTGATTTCTATTTTTTTTTAAAGATTTTATTTATTTATTTGACAGAGAGAGACTCAGAGAGAGGGGGAACACAAGCAGGGGGAGTGGGAGGGGGAGAAGCAGGCTTCCCGCAGAGCAGGGAGCCCGACGCGGGGCTCGACCCCAGGACCCTGGGACGATGACCTAAGCCTAAGGCAGACGCTTAACGACTGAGCCACGCAAGTGCCCCCTCTCTGATTTCTAAATAAAAGTATTTTTTATTTAGAATAAAAGTATTTTTATTCCAAGTATTTGCCTAAAGCCCTATGTGTGACTGCAAGCTGCTCTCCTAACTTCTGTCCATTCAATGGTTTCCAGTAAGGCTAAGGCATTACACTGTGCTGAACTCCTTTCCAAGCCCCAGCCCCATATTTTCAAATATCTTTTTGGCTTCTCCCCTCACTTATACCTTACATTAACTTTGATCTTTCCACTGCCCTTGTCACAATTAATTCACAGTTCTGTTTCAAATATTTCCTTATATCTGTTTCTTTGCTTTTTTCCACTTCTGTTATCTTTTTCCTCTGCTTCTACTTGGTCAGACTCTAGTCTATCTTTTCTGGAATTCATCTTTTTTTTGGAGATTTTATTTATTTATTTGAGAGAGTGAATGAGATAGAGAGAGAGAGCATGAGAGGGGGGAGGGTCAGAGGGAGAAGCAGACTCCCCGCTGAGCAGGGGGCCCGATACGGGACTCGATCCTGGGACTCCAGGATCACGACCTGAGCTGATGGCAGACGCTTAACCAACTGAGCCCCCAGGTGCCCCCAGGATTCATCTTAAAAACACTATTATCATAATCATCTTCCTGAAGCAAAGGTGAGATATCACATCTCTGCTCAAAATCCTTCAATGTCTCCCTACAGCCTACAGTATAAAGAATAACTTTATGTAACTAACATTCAAAACTGGCCTCAAACCACTACTCTAACCAAAATTCTTCAACTCCATAATCAGGAAAAATGAACTACTATACAGTTACATTTTCATACCTTTTTATTTGCTTATGCTGTTCCCTCTGACTAGAATATCCAAATCCCAACCACTCTGACAGTCCAGGAGAACATCATCTCTGGTATAAGACCTACCACTTTCCCCCTTTGCTTCAGTTTTAAATACATATATATTAGTACTCTTACTGTATGACAAGGGCTTCTTCAGAGGAGGATACACGTCTAACCCTATGTTTTGATTAATCATTCTATCTCATGATACCTTTTTCTAAAAAGCATTTTTTTAGATATAATTCACACACCATACAACTCAGCAATATAAAGTTTTTTTTGTTTTTGTTTTTTTAAGACTTTACTTATTTATTCAACAGAGAGAGAGAGCGCATGAGTAGGGGGGAGGGGCAGAGGGAGAGGGAGAAGCACGCCTCCAGCTGAGTGGGGAGCCCTACCTGGGGCTCAACCTGAGGATCCTGGGATCATGACTTGAGCTGAAGCCAGATGCTTAATCACCACCCAGGCACTTCTGTAATTCAATGGTTTTTAGCATATTCACCGGTTTATGCAGTCATCACCATAGTCAATTTTAGAATATTTTCATCACCACAAAAAGATGTCCTATGCCCTTTAGCTATTACTCTACCACCCCTCCATTCCTAAGCAACCACTAGTCTACTTTCTGTCTCTATAGATTCTCCTCTCCTGGACATTTCCTTTGAATGGTCTTTGTGACTGGGTTCTTTCACTTGGCATGCTGTTTTGAAGGCTTATTCATGTGGTACCATGAATCAGTATTTAATTTCTTTTATTGCTGAACAATACTCCATTATATAAATATACCACATGTTGTTTACCAACTTATAAGCTGATAGACATTTGGGGTTGTTTCTACATTTTGGCTACTACGAATAATGTTATTATAATTGGTTGTTGTACAATTTTTTGTGTGGACATACATTTTCATTTCTCTTGATTATATACCTAAGAGTCAAATTGCTGGGCCCTGTGACATCTTTATATAGCAGGTACTCTATAAAAGTCTGCTGAAATCTCTTTCCCTTTTCCATCCCAGTCTTACTTTTAAAGTGATCTCTAAATTCATCCTTCCCTCAAAACATGAACAAGGACATTTTTCCTTCAAGAGGATTGCATTTTAAGAATTAACTGAAGATTAAATGATATGCATGGAATTATTTTTTCCCCCTATCTTGACCTCCTGCAACCTCAGGTACTGCATTTATAGTGAGAACTGAGAACTGTGCCAAGAATGCAGTATTTCTGGTCTTGGGCCCTTGGGCCAACTGAACAATCCAGCCAGCTTAGAGTAGAAGATTTCAACAGAGATGTGCAACTAGAATAATTTTCTTCACTCTTTAAGAAATGGAAATCTTTCAACAATGATAATCAAATTATTTTTCATAGACATCCTAACTTAATATAAGGAACAACGCTTGATAGAGAGTAGAAATATTTTTCATGATTTCCCTTTTCCCAGAAACTTTCAAGAAAGATGATTCACAGAAGATCTTAGTTGACTTTCAATGTTGTAGTCACACTACTTCAACAATAAACCTGAAGCCAACTAGTTTGAAAAACCCCAATATTTTAGCATTAGGGAGTAAGAATCACAGTGTTTCATATTGGAAAGATTTTAAAGCTCAGACATTTTAACTTTTTTTTTTTAAACTGAATCTCAGAAAAGTGTCAAATCATACCTGTGTAGTAGTGTTACCCCAAATCAAAATCCAGGTCTTCTGATTTCTCACTCCAGAAAACTTCCTTCTGAATCAAGTTGCCTAAGTCAGACTTCAAAACACCAAAAAGTTTTTCTATTTTGCTATATATTAGAGGATGATCAAGAAAAGTTTAATCAAACATAAAATTGGACTTCTGTGTAATTATTGCTCCAAAATATTTTTTTAACACTTGAGTATGTAGTGGTAGATTCAGTTCTTATGTAGACTGAAGCACCACCAAATTTGGGGATCTATTTAAGAAAAAAATTTTTACAAAATTCCCACATAAAGTATTAGGGCCTCAGAAGGGGCTGGTGCAAACAATGGGCTCTGAAACTTACACCCCACTGTAAATTAGCCCATGTAAATTCCTATTATCTTGCTCCCAGAGGGTAGAGGCAGGTAAAATCTTTATTTCACAGCAATGAAAAATGAAGTACAAATAGTTGATAGGACTTTTTCAAAGTTAGAACTAGTTCAGTTTTTCTCCCTACTATAATACAACTACCCATACAGACTTGAAGAGAATTGTTTTTAAAGAAAGAAACAGAAAACTGTTTTGATTAGTTGTTGCTACTATCTGCCACTAATACTTAATGGTTATTTTGAAGTAAGAAACCATTTTTATCGTACTTTCATTTTGAAAATAAAACTGGGTATTAGTTGCTTTTTATGCCACTATGATCATATAGCCCATTGTGATCATATATCATTGCACTGGAGAACTGGAAAGAGAACTTAAAGTCATCTAATTTCTACTCAGCCAATAATGCAGAAGTGGCTGGGGTTTATTGATTACCATAACAATGATAACTTTTCGTCTCCTCCTGGGTCAACTGATGTTAAATATTATGAAGAAGACTCTTCCGAGCCACCTTTTAAGACTTTTTGTGTGGGGCACCTGAGTGGCTCAGTTGGTTAAGCACCTGGTTCTTGATTTCCACTCAGGGCATGATCTCAGGGTTGTGAGATCGAGCCCTGCATCTGGCTCCTTGCTCAGTGTGGAGTCTGCATGAGATTCTCTCTCTGCCTCTCTCTTTTCCTCTCCTCCAACTCGTGTGTGCACTCTCTCTCTCTCAAAATAAACAAGATCTTAAATAAAAGCCTTTATGTGATCTAAAAAGTAAATATATCCATTATTTTTGTTTCTTAATGGATATTATTTTCCCCCTCCATTAAAAAATTCCTGTGCAGAGGCCCCTTCCAGACCTCACCCTATATACCTCTTCATTTGGCTGTTCATCTGTATCCTTTATAATATTCAATAAACTGGTAAACAAGTAAATGTTTCTGTGATTTCTGTGAGCCACTGTAACCAATTAATTGAAACTAGGAGGGGTTATTGGGAACCTCCAATATGTAGCTGGTGAGTCAGAAGCACAGGTAACAACTTGGGCTTGCAGCAGGCATCTTAAGTGGGGGGCACAGGGGGCAGTCTTATGGGACTGAGCCCTTAACCTTTGGGGTCTGAAGCTACCTCCAGATACATAGTGTCAGAACTGAGTTAATTGTTTGGTGGTTTTGGAAAACACACATCAGAATAGGCTATCTCACAGAATGAACCAGAAAGCTCAGAAAATGGGCAGGCCCTTAAAAGGGCAAATACACATTCAAGATCATGCCACAGTAAATGTCTGAGATGCCACAGCTACTTGCTTTTGCTGTACTGGACTCTTAACCCCTTCACAACTGCCACAAACTATCTCTGTTGTGCCCTGAGCTATCAAGATTCATGGTCCTGGGTGGGAGTATCTGATTGACCAAGGTCTTATGTCCACATGCTAGCTGCCAGGCAAATGAGAAAGAAATACCTACCCGTACTTCTTTCATATCCATAGCAGAAGGAGTAACATGGCCCCCCTTCTTTTCAAAACAGGATAATCAAGCAATGGGCAACTCACACTGTAAATATCTACTCATTGGGCACCTAGGTGGCTCAGTTGGTTAAGCAACTGCCTTCGGCTCAGGTCATGATCCTGGAGTCCCAGGATCGAGTCCCACATTGGGCTCCCTGCTCAGCAGGGAGTCTGCTTCTCCCTCTGACCCTCTTCCCTCTCGTGCTCTCTCTCATTCTCTCTTTCTCAAATAAATAAATAAAATCTTTAAAAAAAATATCTACTCATTAATGATCCAAAACCACATCACAACTCAGAAGCTAAGTGATAAACTTGGATTTGTAGCATTCCAGTATCTAATTCTGTCTCCTTAATCAATTCCTTCTAGCCTAAGTTTTATTTGTTTAAGCTTCTTCTGTATCTATAATATCTTATTCTCCTAAGTTTAGTAAGAGGTGTAGTGAACCTGAAGTAGTGCTCAATTATTCATTCATTCATTTATTCAACATTTACTAGATACCCATTATGCTTAAGACATCATGCTAGGTGTTGAAAGATATGTAATGCAGAAACTAATTATCTAGGACCAGTGAATGTTACATGTAGTGCAGAAGTTCAAATGAGGAAACAGAACTTCCAATTCTCTAAGGAATAGGGGATGGGGATGGGCCGGTGATTGACGGGTACATGACATTTGGATTGCTTTGCAAAGAACAGGTAGAATTTTCTGGAAATGCTGTAAGCATATGATGAGAGGTTGCAGCATTTTAGGAAATGGCAAGTAACTTCAGTTCTACAGATTTGGGACAAGAATCCTTTGGAAACAAGGTGGAAGAGTCTGTTGGGTCCAGATTTTCAAGGATCTTGAATATCAGGCAAAGGATTTTATGCTTTTTTGGTAAATGATGAAAACACATTTTAAATTAGGTTCAGGATTCAAGAATAATACACTAGTCAGGCTCAACTGGGAAGATTTTTTTTAAAAACATTATGCATACATCATAGAAAAAAAATTGATAGAATATAGACCAAAATGTTAATAGCAGTTATCTTTGGGTATTGGGAATATAAACATTTTCTATTTACCTTTCTGTATTTTCTATATTTTCTCCATTGAATATATATTACTTTGTAATGAAAAAAGTAAGTAAAAAATATTTTTAAAAGATTGAATTGGAATAGGAGACTAGATCGGGGAGGTCAGGTTAGGGCTACCAAAGTAGAAAGAATAACAGTCTTATCCTAGAAGTTGGCAATAAAATTGAAAGCAGAAGGCAGATACCATGACTCTGGATGCAAGAATAACACAATAATAACATAGCTTAGAGCCAGCAATTGACTGGCTGAATAGCCTGGAAAAGACATGGGAGTCAAAGTTAGCTCTGAGGCTCTAAGAACAAGTGGTAGAGGAGATAATTGTTCTGTGAATAAAAACAGGGAATTTAGTAGAAGGGACAAATTCAATGGTAGAAAGATGATGAGTGTTTTCTTGCCAAAGTGACTTTTAAGTGCTAGATAGGCATCCAGGGAGAGATATGCAGCAAGTAGCAAGAAATGAAGGTTGAAATTCAGGGAAAATGACAGCTAGTCATTCAGATCCGGAATTATTTGTATAGGGTAGATAAGAAACTCAAGAAGGAACTATGGTAACTCGGGTAAGGAATGGAGAGAAAAAAGAAGACTGAGAATAAAATCTTGGGGAAATATTTTGAAGTTGAATTCTTAGTGAATGCTAAGTCAACTTCATATTTCTATAATTAGGCATTCTCTCCGTTTTACTCCATTCAATCAAAAGGTTTAAAATGACTTCCCTGGGGCTCCTGGGTGGCTCAGTCGTTAAGTGTCTGCCTTCGGCTCAGGTCATGATCCCAGGGTCCTGGGATGGAGGCCCACATGGGGCTCCCTGCTCAGCGGGAAGCCTGCTTCTCCCTCTCCCGCTCCCCCTGCTTGTGTTCCCTCTCTCACTGTGTCTCTGTCTGTCAAATAAATAAATAAAATCTTAAAAAAATAAACAAAAAGGGGTGCCTGGGTGGCTCAGTCGTTGCGCGTCTGCCTTCAGCTCAGGTCATGATCCCAGGGTCCTGGGATTGAGCCACGCATTGGGCTCCCTGCTCTGTGGGGAGCCTGCTTCTTCCCTCTCCCACTGCCCCCCTTGTGTTCCCTCTCTCGCTGTGTCTCTGTCAAATAAATAAAATCTTTAAAAAATAAATAAATAAATAAAATGACTTCCCTAAGTCTACAAATTGAGATGAATAGTCAAAAGAATACTATTAGAAATAAAATTTAGATTTTTATATGACTGGCTTTTGCTTCACCCAGTTATAAAAAAAAAAAAGTCCCCTGTCTTTGGACATGTATTTTTAAAAAAGAAAATATGTGCAATAAAGTGAACCAACTGATCTTTTAATCGTTAATATATATTTTTAATATATTTTTTACATTTTTTTGTAATCAGAATTTTAGATTTAAAATGTATCTAAGATGGGCTCAAGGAAGTTAACTTGCTTTTAAGTACTTTAATATTAATGACTTGGTACTTGTGCCATTATAGTCTAGATTGAATTCCTGATCAAAGAATACTTGCCAATCATGATGCGGAGCAGCATCATGGTACAGTGGAAGAACTCTGAAGTGGAAGACAGAAATCATAGATCCTAGTCCCATACTGGTCCCTAAATGGCTCTGTGGCATTGATCAAGTTATTTAATTTCTCTAAGCCTCAATTTCCTGGTCTTGGGGCTAGCTAACACAATTTCTAAGTTCTATTCCAACCCTAAATGGAGCAAATCGCTCCATTTAAAATCTTGTATCAGGATTCACACACACACAAATGCCCTGAGTTCAATATAACCAAAATTCCCAGCAATCTTCACTTTAATTGTTCCCAAGTCAAACAAAAGAAAAACCCAAGATGTAAACACCTTTAGTCTCTGCAAAGTTTACCTGCCACTGATCACCAAATACATGAAGACACTGTGAGAGCCCTGTATTTATAACTTTTGACTCCCTGCTATAGGATTACAATGCCAGACACTGCAGATAATAGAACATGCAGAAATAAGAGCTTTGAAAATAAATCTTCTTAGAGCTAATGAAGGATTATCTGGCATGCAATTTTTCTAAAATGTCACAGCTATTAGCAAGTTCTTTTTGTGTTTTTTGGGGACTATCTTTATCCTGTCTACACTTTATTGCCCTGAAAATAAAAGTTTTCCTTAAGCACAATCAGATTTAAAACTTCAAAATTTTAATTGTATATACTTCTATTTACTTCTTTGGAAAAGGTATACTTGGCCTCTGCTATGAACTGAATTGTGTCTTTCCCCTGACCCCAAATTAGTATTTTGAAATTCCAACCTCTAAAATGACTGTATACGGAGATAGAGCTTTTGGGAGGTAACTTTGTTAACTGAAGTCATAAGGGTGGGACCCTAATTCAGTGAAAATCTGAGAAAGATCTCCTTCTCATCTCTTTCTCCCTCCCTCTTCCTCTCTCTTTCTCTCTCCATTTGTCACTCCCTCCCTACCCCGCTCTCCCTCCCTCCCTTCCTCTCTTACATTGGCAAAGAGGATAGGCCATTTGAGTACAACTCCAGAAGGCAGCCATTCTGCAAGCCAGGAAGAGATTTCACTAGAAACTTAATCTGTTGGTACCTTGATCTTAGACTTCCCAGACTCCAATGAGAAAACATTAATTTCTGTTCCTTAAGCTACCCAGTCTGTGGTATTTTGTTATAGCAGCATGAGCAGACTCAGAGAGCCTCCTTAATGAATTTCTGGACTAAGATTTGAACAGTATTTAAATGGTTACTAAATTAATAGTGAAAATTTATTCTTTTCCAGGTAGCTCTCTCTAAACTGATCATTTGATAATCCTCTCCTTTTAAAAAATATATCTTGATAATTCAAAGAACTGGGGAGAAATACTATTCTTTGAACTAGAAGAAAAAGTTTACAATGATTTCATAATAATAATGTAAAAACACATAAATGCAGTAATTAGAGTACACATACTTGATTAAATCTAAAATCTTGACCTAAAATCTCTTTCCAAAGACTCTTTTTTTTTTTTTTAAAGATTTTATTTATTTATTTATTTGACACAGAGAGACACAGCGAGAGAGGGAACACAAGCAGGGGAAGTGGGAGAGGGAGAAGCAGGCTTCCGGCCGAGCAGGGAGCCCGATGCGGGGCTCGATCCCAGGACCCTGGGATCCTGACCTGAGCCGAAGGCAGATGCTTAATGACTGAGCCACCCAGGCTCCCTCTTTCCAATTAACATTTATTTGATCTTTCAACAATACTGCCTCTGAATATGAATGTCAAATGCATAAATTCCACAAGATATAAGTGATTACAAGCATTTTCTTGTTCAGGTATTTAAAGCAATTTCTTCATGATTGAGTGATTTACTTGAAATTTAGAAACCGAATGAACTCTATCAGTTCTCTATGTACCACCTGATTAATAAAAACTCTCTAAAGCTGTTTATGAATGGAATCCATCCCCTACACTACTGCCAGGCATTATCAACCTGAAAGTAAAATCTGACCATGCCACTCTCCAGCTTAAAACCCTTTAATCCCATCACGTACAGGATATAAAATCCAAGCTCCTTGTAGATAGATGGCAAATGAAATCCTCTGTGATCTGCTCTTGAACCTTGTCCTTAGTAGCTCCAGGGCCTCACATTGAACGCCCCCGCTATTTTAAACTACTTCCTTGGGATATCAAGAAGTACCTATTGGCACTTTGTTTCTTTTCCTTTTTCCTAGATAACTAGAATTCATTCAAGAATCTGCTCAGATAGTACCACTTCAGGGAAACTGTCCTTATTCTCCCCTAAACTGGGGTGTTTTTTTTCCCCCACAGAAGGATGCTATAAACATTTCTCATTTATGTGGTATAGACACAAGATTTAGATTATCTTTGGTAAATGTCTGCTAGACATTACCATAAACGGCTAGAGGGCAGGGGTCACATTTAAATCACCAGTGTCTAACATACTGGCTGGTCCACTGCATGTGGCCAAAATATGCTGTTGAATTACACTAATTCATATATCAAATGTACTAAAACATTTTTTATTTTAAGGAATATTATAGCAAATATTTTTGTTAAGCAAGTAGCCATCACTCCTTAATGTGTTTTTTAAATTAATATTTCTATAGGATGCTTTACCTAAAATGAACCTGATCTTTATTGTGGAAATTTGGCATTTTATTGAACTACATGGTACCTAAATATTAATAATTTCAGAATTATCACTACTCTCAACTTACTTGTTCAAGAACCTATTTTTTTTTTTAAGATTTTATTTATTTATTAGGGAGAGAGCTCACAAGCAGGGGGAGTGGCAGGCAGAGGGAGAGGGAGAAGCAGGGAGCCCGATGGGGGGCTTGATCCCAGGACCCTGGGTTCATGACCTGAGCTGAAGGCAGATGCTTAACCATCTGAGCCACCCAGGCGCCCCAAGAACCTATCTGTTTTAATGGATATCTTAAAAAACTGGCAGTTGATATCGTCCTATTTTAACATCTAGAAAACCCTTTGGAGTCCAAGTCTGTATGTATTCATTTGAAAAAAGTGAAAACAACATTAAACAAAAACTTAATCCTACTATGCAATATTTTTTTCTCATGCACAGTCATATAATACATGATATCCTTCCAGTAAGTAGTTTAGAATCCATTACTGAGGCCTGTCTTCAGTTAGCAAGTCCAAAATATCATTTATATTGGTTTATAGGACATCATTCAGTCTTTTATTAGGATTTTTGAATATTCATTCATTGTCACCTTTGATAAATGAACTAATTTTAGAATAAATATAATAGAGAAAATCAACAAGCATTTATTTTAGACTACTACAGGCACTAAAGATAGAAAGAGGAGTTACTTTTGTTAGTAGGGCCTGGCTTAATATAATCAACAACACCATCAGCATACTAATATTTATTCAATCTCAGTATGTGCTAGGCACTGTACATTACCTCATTTAAGCCTTAACACAACACTAAGTTATTATTATTGATCTCATTTTACAGATAAAAATCTGAGGTCAAACTTCACAGACCTACTGTATGGTAGAGCTGGGATTCAAATCTAGACTATCTAACCTCAAGCCCACTCTCTTAACCATCATAGCAGTTTTCAGTTAAATCACTGTATGAGAGATTTCAGAAATTAATAACTCGATAAATATAAAGGATTCCATCTAGCCTACAATATTCTTGAATGCTAACAGCTTAATTATTTTGATTTGCTTTGCCTAAGGCCAAACTAGATCAAGACCCTCCCATCTAAAACTTTTTCACTTTGTACTTTAAAAAAAAGTCAGAGTCATCACTGAAAATTTCTGTTCAGTAAAGAGTAGTGTGCCTAATAAAGGCAAGAGAAGCCTGAGTATCTAAAATCTTCTGAGGTAATCCTGTCTTGGGACTTTCAGAGATGCATTTATACCCTAGAAAGTTAGCATTTAAAACTTGAAACTCTTGCCTAATTTCCAATGTTGAAAGCGTAACTCAGCATTCTTAGTCACGTTTAATTTTGCTTTGCCACTGGCAGGTAGGGCAAGCACCGAAACACGTTGGCAGAATACATGTTAGAGCAGTTTCCTCCTGTTGAGAGTTGCCTTATCCCGCTTCAACAGTTCTCTCCCGTAGGACTGCTTTCAAAAGTGTATGAATCTCTATCTATTCAAGCAAACACTGAAATCCAATATTCAACTTCTTAAAAGTAAACATTCCTACAACAACTGACTTGGGGTATCTCCATGTCCTTAAATCAACTTTGAGGGGTAGAGAAAGCGTAACAGGACCCGAATTTAATATTCAGAAGAACGTTAGCAATACACGGGAAAGTTTTATCCTTTAGCTGTTTTAGATGTAGAAGGAGAGATGAGTCACATGAGCAAATAATGACACCTATAGTAAATTCAAATGTCTCCTAAATTTTCTTGTTTCCAACCTCTCCCATACATGGTCCAAAGTGTCATTTTCCTGAGACAAAGAGCTCTAATAGTATCACACTGCTATTCAGAGATCTTTGATGAAGACAGCCAAACTCCACAGAAAGATACTCAAAGCTGCTACGATATGGTTCCAATGCAAGTTTGCTAGCTACCCAGTTATTCCTTAAATGTGCTAGATACTTTCAGTCTCAGCACTGCTTGTGCCCTTTACTTAAGAGTGGAATATCTTGTTTCTTTACAAGTCAAAATCCTATCGCTTCTTTAGGACCCAGTTAAATTCCACCTCTCTTCCTTACCTCTGACAGTTAAAATTCAAAATTACCATGGCACTTTATTTGTACTCTTACTATAACATGTATCATCTATAGCTGATATTAAACTAATGGTTTACTGTGAACATACTTGTTTCCTCAACTGGAAAGTAAGTTCCTTGAGCTTTTCCTTCATACAGAAGTGAGCCTTCTCTTCTGCTCTTTAGAAGCACAGTGTCATTTTTAAATATGCATTTAGGCAGGCTGACTTGAACTGCAGTTTCAATATAATTCATAATCCACTAAACAATATTTATTTAGTGCCTGACCATATGCCAGTCTAAGCATGTGAAGAAACAAAACTCCCTAATTTGTGGAGCTTAAATTTTTGTGGCGAGGGGTAGACAACAATAAACATAGTAAAGTAAATTGCTGTATTAAAAGAATGATGAGTACTTTGGAAGAAGAAAAAAGTAGAGCAGGATGGGAATCAGAAATGCCAGGGGTATGGCTTTAAGATCTCTGCTCAGATATGACCACCTCAGAGGACCCACTCAAAGCATCCTTATTAAAGTGCTTTTTCTCCTTCTCAGTGACTATCATCATTCTGTTTTCTCTACATCATAGTACTTGAACTTATCTGAAGTTATTTTATGTTTACGTTGTTGTTGTTTCTTTCCTGTCCTGTTCACTGCTACATTCTCTCATACATAATAGACACTCAACAAACATTTGTTAGAAGAATACAAGGAGATACCCAAATTATACTTTTTTTTTTTCTAAAGGACAGAGGGAAAGAGAGAATCTCCAGCAGACTCCGTGCTGAGTGGAGCCCCATATGGGGCTCGATCGCACGACTCCAAAATTATGACCTGAGCTGAAATCAAGACTCAGTCACTTAACCGACTGAGCCACCCAGGCACCCCTCAAATTATATTCTTATACTGGAATCAATAACATGATAAAAAGTGATCCACTAAATCCTACTAGGAATCCAAAAGAACTAGTGTCTATTTAGATAAAGCACACTTTTTAAAGTATAACGAAAATGTAATAATATTTGGGAATGTGGATATAGTTCGTAATGCCAGGGTATATGCCCAAATTATAAGGTGGTTTTTATTTTAACCCAAACTATTTCTCAGAAGCCAGGAGTCGCTTCATATTTTAACCCTTCCTTACAAAGCCTCTCAAATTCCAAGGTACTCTCACAATAAGTTATTAATTGGTATAGTAAGTTATTAATTGGTAAAGACATTAGTCTGGAATGACCCAATTAATGCTACTTTTACATGCTTACAGAGGTCACTAAAAATAAAAGGGAAATCTAGCTACAAATCTTGAGATTTTCAGGTCCAAATTGCAAATCCTAGCTCAGTATTTCTCAAACTTTGATGGACATCCACCACCTGGGTATCTTGTTAAAATGCAGATTCGGAGCGTCAGTACGACTGAGGCCAGAGAACCTGTATTTCTAACAAACTTCCAGGCCATTATGGCTGGTCCATGGACTATGCTTTGAATTGCAAGGCACAAAATAAAGTTGTAAAAACAACGCTCTTCTATCACTATATTTTTATGATTTAAAAATGTATATTTATATTCATAGGAAAGGAAAAGACCATGCTTGGCAGCTGAAAGCTGCAAAGGGGATGTGAGATTTTCATAAAGTTGTTCCTACTAATTTCTCTTCATCCACCCTTGCCCCCATAAATTCAATCCCATTTTTATAAAACCAGATTTTTTTTCAAGGCAACACCTTTAATCAGAACTATTCAACTAATCAACTATTTAAACTTAATCAAATAAAAAAGGAAAAACACATTTAAAAACTCCATTTTTTTCTACCTTCCAATGCTCCAAAAAATTTCATTTTAATCAGTATACATGGAAGCGTTAAAGTTAGAAAGCGAGCACTAATTTTGGTAGTTTAATTTGGACGACTTTACTACTCAAAACCGGTTTTCTCTTCTTTTAAAACCTTGCCATCTCTCAGTAGGTCATTAGCCCATACGACAACTTTTAAATACATCAGTTATACTGGCCCTAGCTTTTTTAAAGACCATGTAGTTAAAAATATAAGATTAAACTGAAAGGATAATTATGCTTAAAAAAGTTAAACAAAAAAATAGAATTCCTCAAATATATAAAACATTAAAATCTTCCAAAACCTTTGAAAAATATTCATTTATTTCAGCATTGGTTTTCTCCTTCATATAGGTAAATTTCTCTCAACTTAATATAAACACTTAGACTCACGACTTTTTGCCTTTCACAGCTATCTTGAGATCAGAATATGGTACCCATTAAAAAAAAGATAATACCTCTTAATAGCAAATCAAAAGAAAGGCACAAAATGTGTTTTGAGATGCTTTTTATAGGTCTAGGTACTTAAGGTTTCTCACAATTTTGTGACCTATTATTAACACAGTTCTGTTTGTGTTCAGCTTAAATTACTAAGGTTTTTTTTGTTTTGTTTTGTTTTTAGTGTTTATTCTTCATGGCTGGCAGCTAGGGCTAAAAACAGTCATGATATAAAAGTATTCCTCCTGCCAAGTCTCTGTTGAGGGAGTCAAGCTGAGCTGATAGAGCTCGATTTGGGGACAGTGGGTATTTTTTGCTTTCTTCTCCATCCATCCTCTTAACCCTGTAATTAAAGCCTAATATGTACAAATCAGGCAGGATTGCTGGGCAAGAGCCATTTCATGAGGGTATGTATGAACTGCTTCTGTGCTAGTTAGTTCTAGAATATCATCAGGGAAACATCATCAAAGGAAATCAAGGCGATTCCTTTGCTGATAAGAAAATTGTAAAGCATCTCTTTAGAACTAGAAACAGCAAGCTCAGTAATGCAAATGCACTCGTGTTCATCTGAACAACAATCTCCCCATTTACTATTTAGCAAAGATTGAAAGAGCAGGACCAAAAGCTCAAAAGATGGAAGGTGTAAAAGAAAGTCTCTTTTCTGCGCATTTTGGCAGGCATAATACTGAATTTGCATCTGTCTGAGTGGTAACTTCCAAAAGTCTGAGTAAGGAAATGTGAGCTGAATTTCAAGTGAAAAAGGAGATAATTCTCAGAGACTGTGTCTGTGTGTCGGGGTGGAGGCTGAGTACCAAAGAGGAGAGGATTAATCACAGTGAAGCCAGCTCTCAAATATAAGACTCACTGTAAGTAAAGATGAGCCCAGAGCGAGTTTTCTAAATAACCTCATGACATTAAATATATACACACTGAAAAATCTTTAGTATACTGAAGGATATTTTGCCAAGTGCTTTTTTCTTCCTAAATTTCTGCTATTCTTTCTGTTCCTCAACAATTGTGTCCTCATTCTCTGCTCATCTTTTGCCTTTTTAAGGACAGCCCCCTTCCTCTTTCTCACCTCCTTCCTACAGCCGGAAATGACCAAATCCAGTTCTTCCAGTATGGATGTTTTAGTCAGGTTCACATTTTTGTTTCTTCTTCACTAGTACTCAAACCTGCCTGGGTTTCCTTGGCACTTGATAAATGTTAGATGTACAGTGCCATAAGTAGAAGCAAATGTCATCATCAGGAAGGCTTGATTAAAGTGGCCAAGAGGTGGAGACATCAAAGCAAAACAGCTGATAGAAGCTGAAAAAAAGAACAAATTTTAGCACTTAGCAAAGTGCCTGGTAGAGGGAACCTGATAATAATACATTTGCTTAAGTGTTTTGTAGAAGTTTTAAGGACCTTTCTCACCACAACTAACCTTGTATTTTGTAACTAGACTCCTCCTCAAAGCAAGAAGAATTCATGAAATTCTTCATGATTCAGCAAAGATGCTTTCTTTTTCATTTCAATTTGCAGTTACTAAAGCCTGAAGCTGTGGTCAGAATATCTGAGTTCAAAGCATGACAATAATGAGTGCAGCAAATGTAAGAAATGCTGGAGATGATATTTATTTCTTCTCAGACTATCTAATTCCTTTTAACTTCCATAGAATTACATATGGACAAAATGCCTCTTTTAAAAGTTTTGTGTGTTGGGGCGCCTGGGTGGCTCAATCGTTAAGCGTCTGCCTTCGGCTCTGGTTATGATCCCAGGGTCCTGGGATGGAGCCCTGCATCGGGCTCCCTGCTCCGCGGGAAGCCTGCTTCTCCCTTTCCCACTCCCCCTGCTTGTGTTCCCTCTCTTGCTATGTCTCTGTCAAATAAATAAATAAAATCTTAAATAAATAAATAAATAAAATGTTTGTGTGATGTTTTTCTAGTGGATGTCTTTTGTCACTGTTTCTATTCACTCATATCTAAGCAGAGGGGAAAAAAAACAAAAGAAAACATGGCTTTCTGTACAGATCAAGGAAGGAATCTAGAGTGACCTGTGTCATTTTTCCAGTTATGTAAGATTCTGGAAAAACAGTTTCCAATAAATATAAAATTCCCAACAGCTCTTAGTTTTTCCACGGTATGTTTCTAAAATGACAGAGAACAATAAGTAAATTGTTAACGAAAGGGAAGTAATGAAGACACTTCTCAGATCAACTTTGCTACCTGTAGCAGACACGTGTAAGGATTAGTCATGTATCTGTGTATCCCTTGGGAATTAACATGGTATCAGCTGATGTGAATTAGGATAAGGAAATGAAAAAGAGAAGTTAAAGATGGTTTCAAGTCTGAGTGATTAGGATGATGAGAATGTCATTGACTAAATCACTAAAAGGGAGTACCATTTGAGGGCACACTGATGAGGTCTGTTTTAAACAGTCTTGAGTTCAACAAAGTAGCAAGACAGCCCAGTGCAAGCAGTTGGGAGAAATGGGATAGAACATCAAGGCATCCATTTCGATGTCACTAGCATACAACTGCTAACTGAAATTGGGAGAATGGGTAGACTTTATTAAGGGAAAGCCAAATGTAAAGGGCAGAGAGTTAATATTTGAGTCCTCTAGAACAATCTCAATTAGTTTAATTGGTAGATTCACCATGTACTAGCTAATTGTGTGAGGTGAATAAGTCATGTAAGAGTTCTACACCTCATTTTCCTCATCTGTAAAGGAGAAATAACTTCCATATCAACTGGGTGTGAGAAATAAGTGACTCAATGAATATTAAGCCTTTAGCACAATGACTAATATATAAGTTCTTAAACATATGTTTGAGGTCAGAAAGAAGAAGAACCATGCAAAGAGACAGAGAAGTGATAGGTTCATGCATTCATTCATACATAAAACAAATACAAAGTACACTGAGTATCTACAAGGCATAAAACGTTGGGCTGGAATAGAACCAAGACAGTGTAAAGTCATATTCAGTTCAGATTCAACCAACATTTGTTGAGGACTTTCTTGAGTCAGGTATTATGATATGCTTTCATTTATCTCACTTAAGGAAGATAATGAGAGGTAGGAGATCCTCCGAAAGGATTAAGTGTTAAAGTTAAATAAGATTCAGAAAAGATCATTAAAGTTGGCACAATGGACCTCCTGATGATCTTTGAGAAAACTGTTGCAGGTAGCTGGAATGGGGTTGGGTTGGGTCTGTGGTAGGGAGTGAAGGAAACGAAGGCAGGGGGAAAACGTTTATAGGCACACCAGAGTGAAACAAAAGAGAGAACAGGTCAAGAACAGGTTTTTACAGGTAAGTAGAGACCTATGCTTGCCTACAGGTAAGAGGGAAGGGGTCAGGGAAGGGGAAGAGACAAGGACAGCCAATACTTAGTCATTTTTTTCTAAAACTGCGGCAAAGCAAGATATTTAGATACGCTTGAAAAAGAAAACATCTGCACATTAGTCACTCAATGAATAAGCAATGCCAACAATTCAATGCCAATACCTGGATCAATTTTGTTTTATAGACTTGGCAAGAGGCAGACAGATTTTTCTTAACTATGATTACTTCTCAAGATTTTAAGAGGACAGAGCGAAATTTTTTCTACAAGTGCAAATCCCATTATCAGAAATATCATTCCGTAACAGTGTTTTTCAGAACTGCATACAGTGTGCCGTCAGCTCAGGGGAAGATGAATGGAACTGTGCTCTACTAGGAATCAGGAATAATATCTTTAAGACCATTACCCAATTTTATCTAAATGGCCAACTGATCCACCAAAAAGCCACAGGTACTTGTCAAACACCTAGCCAAACAAATAAAAGAACACATCCAGAATCAGGAAAGAGATAAATGAAGTACCTGACACCATTTTCATTTCCTTCACCAAGGAGAAGAGTTTGGCCCTGTTTCAACTTCAGCTTCTACAGACTAATACAAGTTTAATAAAAGATATATAGCCCCTAACTACCCTTCTTAAAATGGCAACCTCCCCCGCCCCCCTTCCCTGTCCATCTCCTCTGCTTTGTTATTCCATAGCATTTATCACCTTCTAAAATACTACGTACTCTGCATAATGTGTATATTTTCTGTCTCCCCTTCTAGAATGTAAACTCTATAAGGGCAAGTTTTTTAGCCTGTTTTGTTCACTACTGCATTTCCAATGCCTGAAACAATGTTTGACAGATAGCAATTCTGCAAAAAAATAGGTGAGGAAAGACCGAATCAATCAATTCCATTACAAAATGATGTAAAAATTTTCTTTTTGCACTGACTTCTATGTATAATTTTCCTATGTTAATATTACTTTGCAGATCTCATATTATTTCATATTAATTGGTTTCTCTCAATTAGACTAACTTTCTGGAAGATGCTCTACATATTATTTCTTTTTTTTTTTAAAGATTTTATTTATTTATTTCAGAGACAGAGAGAATGAGAGATAGAAAGCACGAGACGGAAGAGGGTCAGAGGGAGAAGCAGACTCCCTGCTGAGCAGGAAGCCCGATGTGGGACTCGATCCCGGGACTCCAGGATCATGACCTGAGCCGAAGGCAGTCGCTTAACCAACTGAGCCACCAGGCGCCCCCTACATATTATTTCTTAATTCTTTATTGCTTTCATATTTTAAGTGCTAGCTAATAAAAAAAAGTATAGTTAACTCTTCTTTACATTCCTGGTCCCACCCTTTCCTTCTGCCGCCTCAGGTCAAACTCCACTTTGCTAAAGAGAGTTTGGCCCCATTTCAGTGAAGTCATTCTCCACACTACTTTGTTATGTGATTAAATAGACTGCTGTTTTAATTGTTGAAATGACAAGCAGTGTTTTTCAAATGAAATTCTTTTATGAGTTACAATGCAATAAAATAGTTCAGTGATTCAACTGGCTGAATTATATTTCATTCACTTCGAGGGAAATTCTACTAAAGAGAACTTACTTATTTCTACTCTCCAGAAATTTCATGTTTCATGATATTTCTCATACTGAACGCTAAAACCCTTAATGTTCTCTGGGAATGGACATGGGTTGTTTGGACTACAAAATATATTAACCAAAAAAGAGGTCTTTACTACCTGGTCCTAGTGCCTCCTCCTAGACTTCTTGGTATGATAGTTGATTATTTCTTCACAACCCAGTTTAAGAAAATTATCATAATTTATGTTTACAAGTAAGAAACTCCCTAAACATTCTTCAACAAGTTTGTATGGTTGTAATGTTCTCAAAAAATGAATATAATCTGAAATTAAGACAATGTTAAAATAAGGCTATGATAAATATCACTGTTGCTTTAAGGCTTTTGATTTTTAAGCACGTAAGTACAACCTGTATTTTAGTTTGTTTTAATTTGTGGCATTTTTAGCAATTTGTTTAGCGAATCTTGATGTGTAATAAATTTAGGAAAACTGTGCTTATAAGGGCGTCAAGAATTTCCACTAAACATTATAAAATTATGGCCATTTCCTTCTTATTTTCAGTGGATATGAGAGGCATAAGGCAAACTAGAAGGAACATCGCACTTGGAATTAGAAAAGCATGTGTTTAAATCTTACTCTGCTGCTTACTACTATAGTCTTCAGCCTGCTACTTGAAAAGGCAACCACAGTTAAGATTATGGGGTTTGGATTAAAGCAGAACTGCATTTAAGTCCCAGTCTGTCCATATGTAGCCATATGATCACTGGCAAATATCAAAACTCTCCAAGGTTCAGTTTCCTCATCTGTAAAATGAACGTAATATATTCAACTCCTAGAATTGTTTACTGGAGGAATTTAATAATTTAGTGCATGTACAGTGATAAAGAAGGTGGTTGGCACAGAAAACACATTCAATAAACTTCATCTATTACTACTAGTAAATGAAATACTTAAATGTGAAGTCTGTGTAGTGCATATCTATAAATTACAAAGTACTTACCTGTTAATCTTTTACTATGTTATTTATTTATTTATTTATTTATTTATTTATTTTTAAAGATTTTATTTATTTGACAAAGACACAGTGAGAGAGGAACACAAGCAGGGGGAGTGGGAGAGGGAGAAGCAGGCTTCCCGCTGAGCATGGAGCCCTGATGCAGGGTTCGATCCCAGGACCCCGGGATCATGACCTGAGCCAAAGGCAGATGCCTAATGACTGAGCCACCCAGGCGCCCTTACTATGCTATTTAGTCCAAAAAACAGGCCCAATTGGCATTTGATTATTTCCTCCTACTGCTCTGGATATAGTAATAACATTCATTACTATATTAGAAGTAAGAATTAGGTCAGCCTTCTTTCTTTACTGATGCTGAAGTTTTATTACAGGAACCACTTTTTTTTTTTTAAAGATTTTATTTATTTGAGAGAGAGAGAATGAGAGAGAGAGAGCACATGAGAGGGGGTAGGGTCAGAGGGATAAGCAGGCTCCCTGCTGAGCAGGGAGCCCGATGCGGGACTCGATCCCGGGACTCCAGGATCATGACCTGAGCCGAAGGCAGTTGCTTAACCAACTGAGTCACCCAGGCGCCCAGGAACCACTTTTAAGATATATTCAAGAGGACATCATATTTTCATAAAATAATAACGCATACTTTTTAAGTATCCTGTGTCATTGTTTGAACTAGATTCTTCATGTTTTATTCTTTACCAATAACTTTAATTATATCAATACTTTCTCTAAATTCTTCATCTGAACTTATCCTAAAGGATTGTGAATGGAATGACATTTTTCATTATCCATACATGTTTCCCTCAAGTCCATGAGTCTAAAATTAACATCTATTTGTTCTTTTTTAGTGGACACTAATGATTCATTTTAGAAATATTATTTATGCCAAGAATAACTAAGTCACAACGGTAGACTCCATCTCTAAAAGGTAATCATTTATATACTGTACTTTGGACTTTAGTCATTTGATTGTAAACTAGATATACTTAACATTATACACTTGCTCTCAGTTTGTTCTAGATCAGTGCTTTCAAATAGAATTTAATCATGATGGAAATAGTGTAACTTTGCATTGTCCAATAGGGTAGCCACTAACCACATGTGGCATATTAAGCACTTGAAATGTGACTAGTGTGACTGAGGAACTGAATGTCCAATTTGTTAAATTTTAATTTAAGCAGCTACATGCCTAGCAACTACTATGTTTGACATCACAGTTCTAGATAGTTTTTAAAAATACTGGTAATTATGATGAAAATGAATAATAATTCTTATAACCAAACTATAAAAGTTGTATAATTGCCTCAGGAATTGCTGACACATCTCTTGACTAATTGAGCAAGAAGTACTGAGGTTTCAGCACTGTTTTACCGCTTTATGAATCAACCTTCCACCAGCCTTTCCCTCCCCTTTCCTGCCATCATTGGTGGCCTCATACTCTCCTTGAAATCATTTGTAGAACAAAAAGCTAAGATATAAAATCTAACTAGTAGTCTAACTCTAAGGAGGCGCCTATGGGAATTCAATTGTTTTTGGTGGCCTAAGCTCTGAGGGATGGAGGTATTGCCACTAAAGCCATCTCTTCTTCTAATACCTTCTCCTCAGGTTGCTTACATTTAGTTAGCTCCCAGACCAGCTGTCTTTGTTTTAAACAGGAATGAAAGAGAACCACAATAGGAAACAGGAACTGTTGCGTTTAGTTATCCCGTAGCAATGGGAAGAATGAGAGTGCATATGAGTATGTGTTTTCACAGGGTCCAGGAGAGCAGCTATGGCTCCTCCTTTCTTCTACCTATTAGACAAATTTCCAAGCACTCCGTAGTAGAGTCCCACCACTAGCTAGAGGTAATGGTTTCCTCCCTAAACTGTTAATGAAGTTCAGGGAGTTCTTGCTTTAAGTGATTTCCAAAATGCCGAACTCTCTATCCAAGGAAATGATACCTTATTACTCAAACACTACAAATGTTAAGCTGCATACTGCTCCAGTGAGTATTTTTAAGACTTGCTACCACCTTCACTGGTCATAGGATAAAAGAGTTTGTCACTACAGGATAGAAGTTGGTACTTGTTCTCAACAGCTGTCTAAAGGAGGCTGCTGGAATCAAATTTGGTCTCCTTTACATTTTAACAAACAACAATGTTAAAGCTTATATTTGTATAAAGTGCTTTCATGTAACTAATCACATTTAATAATGTTAACATCCTGGTAAGATAGAAAGTTCTGATTTTTTATTAGTATCTGATTTTTCATTAGTATCTGATTTTTCATGTTTTCTAGTATATCAATACTTCTACATGGCAAGGGTGCTACCCAAAAATTGGCTCTGGAAAAAGTGGATACTATAAAAAAATGTCTATAATCTACTTCCTTATGTTATTTGGATGTTCTTAATTGAGCTCTCAAATGTAATTCCTGAAACTTTTCCTTTCCCTTCTTTGTATATTGTTTTAAAATGGAAATATGAAAACTATCCATAGTTTTGCTCAGATTTCTATTGTCTACTTAATATATAGATATTTGACATAATCTGTTAAATGTTTATAATTGCCCTTCTATTGTACTGTTACTAGTCATATAAATAGGTTTACCACATCTGCTTAGAGAAGTTGGTAGCTCTTTTCTCCTAGTATAGGACAGAGTACGGAGGAGGGATTTAAAGTATGGGACAGAAAGGAGTCAGGAATGTGTAAACTCTACACTGAAAATAACCTTAGTATGGGGCACCTGGGTGGCTCAGTCGGTTAAGCGGCTGCCTTCGGCTCAGGTCATGATCCTGGGGTTTGGGATCAAGCCCCATGTCCGGCTCCCTGCTCAGCAGAGAGCCTGCTTCTCCCTCTCCCTCTGCCTGCCACTCTGCCTACTTGTGCTCTCTATCTGTTGAATAAATAAATAAAATCTTAAAAAAAAAAGAAAATAACCTTAGTATGTTCTGAAGTCAGAGTTGTAGGGCAGTAGGAAGACTAATTGCATTCATATGACATTTCATGACATTATTTCCTCAGTCCACCTGTAAATAATAGCTAATGGCTATATCCACAAAATGTTTTTAGATATTCACAGATTGTCTATAACCTTACTTTTTCTTATAAATGCTTCATGGATATTTATGCAGGAACTTTTTAAGTACAATTAATGAACTGTGTCCAGAAGATATGTATTGGCCCTCTCTTCAAATTAATGCAATAAAATTGCAAATCAACTGTCTCAGTAAAAGTAAAGATTGAAGGACTCACAAATAAATTTGTTATAAGGATTTTAATCATTAAGTAGGGACAACTCTTTCTGGCCTAAAACATGGCCTTGGACCTTTCCCCACAGGAATCCTACAAGACCAATGAGAATTCATCTCATTTGGAGATGAATATAAAAAGGAAACAGTATCAGGTCTACCTAAAGATACTGTAAGAACAAAAACAAAGAAAACCATATAGAAACAGGGAAAAGAAATGGCAGGTCAAGAACTCTCTTCAGGAAAAACAATGTCATACATCAAATGGAAGTTATGTCAGAACATACTGACAATGAATTAAAAAAAATAACTCGATGAAGTAGTTGATAGCTAAAACAGGAGCTCATAGCAGGAATAGAAGAGTTAGTGGAAGACATGGTGAGCCAAAAGGGAATGAAACGTGAGTTGGCAGAAGTCAAGAGAGATGTGGGTAAAAAAATCAAACCACTACTGAAATGAAGCCTCCACTGGAAGCAGGACAAAGAAGAACCTGTAGTGTTGAAGAAAGCATGGTAACAGACACGGAGTATAGAATTGAGAAAAATAACAAAAGGGCCCTGAACAAGTTAAAAAACAAAGTTAGGGAAAATTATAGGTATGAAAGATGAACATATTCATAATCGGCAATCTTGAAGTAGAGAATAGAAATACAATAAAATTTGAAAATTATTAATAATTTTTAAAACTTTCAAGAATAAAAAAAAGAAAGCTACAGTTTGAAAGGACACACAGTATACCAGAGAAAATGATCATAGAATAATTAAACACTAAGACAAGTCCTAATTAAGCTACTACATTCCAAAAATTAAAAATATTCATCAGGCAATCAGGTAAAAAAGGCTCAAGAACAAATCTGAGAATATTTGCTCCCTGGAGACTACCATAACTCCAGTATTCTTCTGCTTGAGTTACTGACTTAAAAATTAAGTAATCAACAAAATAGTTTTTCATGTGTATTACTTATTTCATACAAGAAACATAAGACAAAAATCATAGCTATAGAAATTTAAGATGAGTTGAATAAAACTGTGAAAGCTAAGTGATTTCCCCATGTTAAGGATTAAAATTTTGAGAAAATCTAGTAACTTAATTTATAATTTAACATTTATTAGGACTAATTAAAAACCCATAGAAGAAATATAGTTAAATTATATAGACAATTGTGATTTTAAAAATAAACAACACTACCATAATTATGGATTATGATTGATATAATTGCCCACGTTTCTAGAACCTGCAACTAGTCATGCCTTGGACAGTTTCAATAAAGTTATATATATATATATATACACACACATATATATATTTATTTTAAAGATTTTATTTATTTTGACAGAGAGAGAGACAGAGAGAGAGAACACAAGCAGGGGGAGGGGGAGAGGGAGAAGCAGGCTTCCCTCTGAGCAGAGAGCCAGACGTGGGGCTTGATCCCAGCGCCCTGGGATCATGACCCGAGCCAAAGGCAGACACTCAACGACTGAGCCACCCAGGCACCCCAATAAAGTTATTTTTCTTGGGAGTAGGGAACTGGATAGTACTGAGGGACTAGCTTCTTAAAATAATTTATTTGTTATAGGTTGATTTTTATTATCCAATTCAATAGGCATCACAATTTACAAATGTTTGATAATCGAATTATTCACAAAATCCACAAGACAGCTTCTGTGTCATTTTACAGATGAAGAAATGAAAGCAAAGCTAAAGGAAACGAATTGCCCAAAGTTGCATATTGAATCAACAGAAGAAGAGTATCACTTCTACCCCGATTTATTTTTTTGGTCTTTAACAGCTTTTGTCACAACCTTGCACTCTCACATTATTTTTGGCTACTGAGTAACACTGATCTTAACCGGAGACCTGTAGCATCATGATCTAGCACAACAAAATCATAATGAGAGTGTTGAAAGGCTGTGGAGGAAAAAATACATTTGGGGAAACACAACAGATGTGAATTCCATCAATCAAAAGTGCTTATCTGCTGAGGCTCTTTTTCTGCTGAGCCTTGTATTAAAAACTGGAGTGAAAATGAAACTGACCAAAAAAAAAAATCTCTATCATTAAAGAGAGGAAAAAATGCAGAAAAGAGTCTGGACAGCTATTTGTAAAGAATTAAAAGTAAACAAAATGAAATCTGTAAAAAATGAGTTTAAAACCTATATAAAAAGATAGCCAACCAACTAGAGGTAATACTGGGTCCTAGCAGAAAAGTCAGGCAAGACATTACGGAAAAAAGGTGTTTTCAGCTGTATTACAAAGAAAGAGAGGCTGTGTCTTAGAACTTCACCTAAGACTTGGGCACTCTAACATTTGAAAGATTATTGTTAATAGTGACCCCATTGTGAGGTTGTATCAGATATTTCAATAGTAAACTTACACACAACAGCAATGTCTAAACTCCCTAGTAATCTGATGCTAAAAATTTAGAGAAATGAAAACCAAACCTTTTCCTTTAAAGGAAACACAGGACAACTTCTTATGAAGAACTCAAACTGGAATAAGTATTTGCAGCTCTACCTTATTTGGTGACTTAGCTAAAGAAGCTATTTACTATCATTGCTCCTGAAGTTGTCTCTGCCCTTTTGCAAAGTATTTGATAAAACTTTCTCCTTTCCAAGACTTTACATTTGCCTGCCTTTTTCCTGGAGTAGTAAAATGAATGATTTTGCTAGCATTGAAAACAAAGCCTAACATGGAAGTCCAGGCCCTTCCAAGCCCACAAAATGCAAATCTTTTAGCAGTGACATTTTAATTTCCATCACAGTACACATCATCCATATATCTTATAGAGTAATAACTGTGTATTTGCCTAGGATTTCCTGAGATTAACGTTACAGGAAGTCCCCAACTTGCAAAAGGGTTGGGTTCCAAATATTCACTTCCAAGTTAGTTATCTATCTGTAACTGAGTATGTTTTCATCCACAAATCAATGTTTCATACAGAATTTAGGTTATTAGGTTAGTTCACAGAGTATATTAACTATAACGCAAATCTAATACCTCATTTTGCACTTAAAAATATCTTTAAAAAGTGCTGCTGAAATACAATTATGCAAATCAGAAGACATTTAATTGAGAAATAATTTTAAAACTGTATCTTGAATTAAGAACGTGTACATAAAAATGACAGAGATTTGAGGATATTCTGAATTGAACTTTTGGGTTACTGAAGGACGTTAGGGACTGCTGACATTAGTTCTTTGTTGGATCTAATTTCATTTAAAAATGTATGGCTCTTTTGTCTCTCTATATAGAATATATCATCAGCACGAAAACCACAGATCAAGTTGGAAAAGACTTCAGAGATTATATTCAATCTGACCTTAATTTGGAGATGGAGAAACTGAGACTCAGACAGAAAAACTTAATACAAGTTAACCAACCAATTAGTTCTAGAGCTGAAACCCCATCCTAATTTTCATCCAGTTTCTTTTCCATTATAACAGTGCTTACCAGTCATGATCAACACCATATTTTTGCTCACAAAATAAAAAAGAAGCATTACTATAACCATTTTATCAATGAAATTTAGCAATATCTAGTAAATTTGGGGATGTGCATACTACATGATTCCCACACGGGCACATAAATATTCATTAAGGCGTTGTAATGGTAAAAAATGACAAACATCTATCAATAGGGAAAAGGATAACTGTGGTATAATCACCTGATATAAATGCCATACCATAATTTAAATCAATGAACTTAATCTAAATTGTTTAATATAGATAAATGTCAAAAACATAATGGAGGAAAAAACAAGTTGAAGAATCATATGTAGGATATATTAAAATTTATTTCAAATTTCAACACAAAAACATTCATATTTTTTGTAGAAGTACACATATGAGTACAAATGGGAAGGGCAGGAATACACACTAACCTCCGAAGAGTAGGTAGATCTAGGATGGATGGTAGGAATGGGACTAGGAGGGGGTACAAAGGAGACTTAAATTATATGATGTTGTAGTTCTTTAAAAAATTAATTCTGAGAGATAGGTTCATAGGTGTTAATTTATATTTTGCATGTTTGAAATATTTTAACTTTTTATTTATTTATTTATAAGATTTTATTTATTTGTCAGAGAGAGAGAGAGAGAGAGAGCATGAGCAGGGAGAGCGACAGGCAGAGGGAGGAGCCGGCTCCCTGCTGAGCAAGGAGCCCGACGCAGAACTTGATCCCAGGACCCTGGGATCATGACCTGAGGGGAAGGCAGATACTTAACCAACTGAGCCACCCAGGCGTCCCTGAAATATTTTAACTTTTTAAAAAATAATCCCCCTCCCATCCCCCCACCCCCAAGATCTAAACATGGGAGGAAATTAGATTGAACGGTTTATTGGAGTCTGAGGAAAGAGTGAGTATGTAACATGTGTATGCACATGAGAGAAAAAAACTTGTTTGGGCTAAAATTAACTAAACTGTAAGTGTAAATCACAATGGAAAATTGATAGAAGAAAAAGTAAATAAAGAAGATTGTGAATTTTGAATTGGATAATTCTCCAAGTTCACCATGAGCTGGTGGTATTGATACAAGACGGTTGGGTTGCTGCTGAGATATTTTTAGGATGGTGCAGTGAAAGGCAGGTTATTATGAGGTTTTGATATTAACAAGGGCACTTGCAAAGACTGCACAGGGGATGGATATCATGTATATGTGACTTAGAGACTGATTTTTATTTGACTTCTTAGATATCTCCTCAAATTATTCCTAATGCTAATGGGTAACTCTGCCATCCTTTTTTCCTCCTTGAAATATAATTGACATAACATTGTGTAAATTTAAGGTGTACAACATGATGATTTGAAACATGATTGTGTTTTTGTAATTACTACAATAAGGTTAATCATAGATCCATCACCTCACCTAATTTGTGTGTTGAGAACATTTAAGATTTATTCTCTTAGCATTAGACTTAACTCTCTTAGCAACTTTCATGTATATAATACAGGATTGTTGATTATAGTGACCACGTTGACTATTAGATCCCCAGAATTTATTCATCTGATAACTAGAAGTTTGTATCCTTTGACCAACATCTACCTATCTCCCTTATCTCTCAGCCCCTGCTTAGCACCATTTTACTGTTTCTATGAGTTTGGCTTTTCTTTTTTTTAAGATTCCACTGTAAGTGAGATCATACAATATTTGTCTTCCTCTTTTCACTAAGCATAATGCCCTCAAGGTCCATCCATATTGTTGCAAATGGCAGGATTTCCTTCTTTTCTTTACAGCTAATACTTGTGTGTGTGTGTGTGTGTGTGTGTGTCTGTCTGTCTCACAATTTCTTTATCCATTCATCTAACAATGGACATTTAGGTTGTTTCCATGCTTGCCTATTGTAGAACAGGCATTCTACATGGAAGGTGCAGATGACTCTGCCTTCTTAATATACTCATGCAGTATACAGTTTTAAATTAAAATGTTCAATTAAAGGAGTTTGAACAAAGGGTGATCATGGATTTGCCCATATAAATTTTAACTTCTCTTTTAAACTTCCCTTTAACTATGGCATACCTGCTACTCAAAAGAATCTGATTAAATGCACTAGTTTACCTGTTGTCCTTCAGAAATTTTATGTTTATACAAGTGTTCCTTTTTAGAAAATAGAAAGAAATGGTTCCCCAACTAAAAAACCAAAAATAAAACATACAACTGAAGAGCTTCTACTCATTTGACATTAATTATGGTTTTTTGATCTTACTCAGAAAAGATATGATGTTAAAAAAAATTCTACCTTGGGGTGCGTGGGTGGCTTAGTCAGTTAAGTGTCTGACTCTTGGTTTCAGCTCAGGTCATGATCTCATGGGTTGTGGGACTGAGCCCCACATCGGGCTCTCACTCAGCAGGGAGTCTGCTTGAAAGATCTTCTCCCTCCGCCCCTCCCCCCACTCTCTCTTTCTCTCAAAATAAATAAATCTTTAAAAAAAATTCTGCCTTGATGACATGATCTTATCTCTAGAATGCCCCAAAGAACACAAACACTTATTAGTGCTAATAAACAGATGCAGTAAATCTGCAGGATACAAATCAACACACAAAATCAGTTGTATTTCTATGCACTAGCAATGAATAATATGAAAAGGAAATTAAGAAAACAACTACATTTACAGCACCATCAAAAAGAATAAAATATTTAGGAATAAATTTGATCAAGGAGGTGGAAGACTTGTACACTGAAAACTAAATAAGAGTGCTGAAAGAAATTTAAAAAGACCTAAATAAATGAAATAAATGAAAAGTACAAGAACTGGAAGACTTAATATTGTCAAGATGACAATGCTACCCAAAGCAATACACAAATTCAATGCAATTCCTATCAAAATCCCAATGGTGTTTTGTGCAGAAATGGGAAAACCCATCCTAAAACTTCTATGGAATTTCAAGGGACCCAGAATAGCCAAAATAACCCTGAAGAAAAAGAATGTAGTTGGAAGACTTAACATATCCTGATTTCAAAACTTACTACAAAGCTACAGTAATCAAACTAGTGTGGTACTGGCCTAACAATAGACATATACAGGCCAATGGAATAGATTTGAGAGCACAGAAATAAGCCCTCTCTCTATATATATACACCTGATTTTCAACAAGAGTGCCAAAACAATACAATGGAGGAAAGACAGTTTTTTTCAAAAAATAGTGCTGAGACAACTTTACATCCACATGCAAAAGAAAGAAGCTGGACCCTTATCTTAGACCATTTACAAAGATTAACTCAAAATAGATCAAGCTCTAAATTTAAGAGTTAAAAATATAGGGGCAATTGGTATTACCTTGGATTTGGCAAAGTTTCCTTTTTTTATTTTTAAAGATTTTATTTATTTATTTGACAGAGACAGACAGACAGAGAGAGCACAAGCAGGCAGACAGGCAGGCAGAGGGAGAGGTAGAAACAGGCTCCCCACTGAGCAGGGATCCCTATGTGGGCCTTGATCCCAGGACGCCAGGATCATGACCTGAGCCGAAGGCAGATGCCCAACCGACTGAGCCACGCAGGTGCCCCTTGGCAAAGGTTTCTTAAATATAACACCCAAAGCACAAGCAATGCGAAGAAAAAATAGATTAAATGGACTTCATTAAAATTAAAAATGTATGTGGCAAAGGATACAATTAATATTGAAAAGATGACCCACAGAATGGAAGAAAATATTTGCAAGTTATATATCTGATAAAGGTTTAATGTCAAGGTGGTGCCTGGGTGGCTCAGTCGTTAAGCATCTGCCTTCAGCTCTGGTCATGATCCCAGGCTCCTGGGATCGAGCCCCACATTGGGCTCCCTGCTCAGCAGGAAGCCTGCTTCTCCCTCTCCCACTCCCCCTGCTTGTGTTCCCTCTCTCGCTGTGTCTCTCTCTGTCAAATAAATAAACAAAATCTTTAAAAAAAAAAGGTTTAATGTCAAGAATATATAATTCCTACAACTCAACAGAAACAATCTAATTTAAAAATTGGCAAAGGACTTGAATAGACAATTGTCCAAAGAAGACATACAAATGACCAATAAACACTTGAAAAAAATGCTCCACACTCTTAATTATTAGGGAAGTGTAAATGAAAGCTACAGTGAGATACCACTTCATACTCATGAGGGTAGCCATAATTTTAAAAATGGGAAATAACAAGTGTTGGTGAGTCTGTGAAGACTTTGGAACTCCCTTACGTTGCTGGTGGGAATGTAAAATGGTGCAGCCACATGGAAACAATTTGGTGGTTCCTCAAAAGTTAAAATAGATCACCATTTGTTCCAGCAACTCTACTCGTAGGTAGAGTTGGGTGAACCAAAAGAATTGAAAACAGGGACCAAACAGATACTTGTATACCAATGTTTATAATAGCATTATTCACAATAGCCAAAAGGTGGAAACAACCTAAGTGTCCAACAACAGATGAATGGATAAACAAAATATGGTAGTATACATACAATGGAACATTATTCAGCCATAAAAAGGAGTAAGTTCCAGTATATGCTACAGCATGGATAAACCTTGAAAAATTTATGCTAACTGAAATAAGCCAGACACAAAAGGACAGATATTATATGATTCCACTTGTATGAAATATCTAGAATAGGCAAATTCATAGAGACAAGTAGATGAGAGGTTACTAGGAGCTGGGCAAAGACAGGGAAATGGACACTAGTGCTTAATGGGTACAGAGTTTCTATTTGGGATGACAAAAAAGTTCTGGAAATACATGTGGTGATGTACCCATAATTATTTCCTTAGGATAAATTTCTACAAGTGCAACTGATTTGTTAAAAGGTATGTAATAACTAAGACAACATTAACTTTTTTTTTTAAGATTTTATTTATTTGAGAGAGAGTGCATGAGTGAGCTTGAGCAGGAGGGAGAGGCAGAGGGAGAGGGAGAAGCTGACTCCCTGCCAAGCAGAGACCCCAATGTGGGGCTCGATCCAAGGACCCTGAGAGCATGACCTGAGCAAAAGGCAGATGCTTAACTAACTGAGCCACCCAGGCACCCCTCTAATTTATATTTCTATATTATTAATAAAGTTTAATAATTTTTCACTTAATATGAAACATTTGTTCTTTCAATCACATCATAGTAAATGTAGGATCAGAAGTCTAGTGAAATCTTAAGATTTAATAAAGGTTTATGAGGGGACTTAATTTTATTTTGAAAAACAGATTTACATGTATTTCAACCATTACTTCTTGAAGCTGATGCTGCTAGCACATGAATAATGAAACAAGATAGCATATCCTGGAATGCCAGGATACCCAAAGGGATTTACATCCTTTTTTTCTGTTCCCCTTGTTAAAATATGTATTTTAGCCTAGTAAATGAGATTTGTTTTGGCACAAACCCACCAATAAACAGCATTTTGCTACCATTTCATATACACTTTGTTTCATATACTGGATTAATCAACCCATCCCCCCGCAATCTGTTGGAAGCCCAAGGCAAGTGAGGTTTATCGGCTCATAGTTATGACCAACATTTTACAAACAACATAATTAGTCATAGTTATGATTAACTGGGTACTCACTGGCCAACCATACTAGACTGTAAGCTCACTGCTACAAGGGCTGTTTTATTTTATTTTTTTAATTTTTTTTTTTTTATTTGACAGAAAGAAACATAGTGAGAGAGGGAACACAAGCTGGGGGAGTGGGAGAGGGAGAAGCAGGCTTCCTGTTGAGCAGGGAGCCTGATGCGGGGCTCAATCCCAGGACCCCGGGATCATGACCTGAGCCGAAGGTAGACGCTCAATGACTGAGCCACCCAGGCGCCCGGGCTGTTTTATTATTAAAGAAACAAAAAACGAAAAACAGAAAGGACTTCTGGTTAACACACTGCTTTAAAGTAAAAGGGCCCTTACCCTGATGGGAGTTCCTGAAAAAAAAGAGGGTCCCTAAGCTGGAATATTTTAGAATCAGAGTAGATGAACTGAAAATGAATCACACTGCTATTTTTAATGATAATTACAGTGTGGTTTGTAATAGAAAACATTTGGAAAAACCCAAATGTCCATCAAAGAGGAATTGGTACAATTACACACTTACTACTACATAGCTAATACAAGCAGAAGCAGATTTGTAGGAAAGCAGATTTATATACTAAAACATCAAATAGTAATATCCATAATATGATTACACTAAAAATAACATTAATAATATGAACAATGTTAAAGGATAAAGGAGAAATTTAGAAGACTATGCCTCAAACTGTTTACAGTGACTATATTTGTTGGGGGAAAGACTGGTATGATTGGGGACTTTTACTTGACCTGGGACATCTACTTTCTATATTGTGCATTACAGTATTTAAAACAGAAGTATATTCTTAATTAAAAATAATTTTAAACTACATTTTATTTTTTAAAATATTTTATTTATTTATTTGACAGACAGAGTCAACACAAGCAGGAGAGGGGGAGAGGGAGAAGCAGGCATCCTGCTGAGCAGGGAGCCCGATGCGGGGCTCGATCCCAGGACCCTGGGATCATGACCTGAGCCGAAGGCAGATGCTCAACCGACTGAGCCACCCAGGCACCCCCTAAACTAAATTTTAAACTAAAATTATTATTTAAAGTTATAAACTAAAATAACTTTAAACTATAATAACTTTAAAGTAATTTTGTCTTTGACTCATAATTAAAACATGTGCTATGTTAGGGAGTGCCTGAGTGGCTCAGGCAGTTAAGTATCTGACTCTTGATTTTGGCTCAGGTCATGATTTCAAGGTCTTGAGATCCAGCACTGAGTGGGGCTCCGGACTCAGTGGAGAGTCTGCTTGAGGATTTTCTCTCCCTCCTCTTCTGCCCTGCCTCTCTTTCTCTCTAAAATAAATAAATAAATCTAAAAAAAAAAAAAAAAAAGAAAAAGAAACTAAGATCACAAGATAGTTTTTAAAAAATGATAATGTAAAATTCCAGGAAAATCATTTTTTACCATCACCTATATTTGTACTAGGTAAATAATTTCTATCTTCTTTGTTGTTTCACTTACCTGATTGAGATAGCAAGATTGCTCTTTTTTTTAAATTTTATGTTATGCTAATCACCATACTTTACATCATTAGTTTTTGATGTAGTGTTCCATGATTCATTGTTTGCGTATAACCCCCAGTGCTCCACGCAGAATGTGCCCTCTTTAATACCCACCAGGCTAACCCATCCCCCACCCCCCTCCCCTCTAGAACCCTCAGTTTGTTTCTCAGAGTCCGTAGTCTCTCATGGTTCGTCTCCCTCTCAGATTTCCCCCCCTTCATTTTTCCCTTCCTTCTATCTTCTTCTTTTTTTTTTTTTTTTTTTTAACATATAATGTATTATTTGTTTCAGAGGTACAGGTCTGCGATTCATCAGTCTTATATACTTCACAGCCCCCACCATAGCACATACCCTCCCCAGTGTCTATCTTAATCTCTGGCTGAGTGCTCTTTTTTTTTTTTTTAAGATTTTATTTATTTATTTGCCAGAGAGAGGGAGAGAGAGAGACAGAGAGACCGACTGTGCACAGCAGGGAGAGCGGCAGGCAGAGGGAGAAGCAAACTCCCTGCTGAGCAAGGAGCCTGATGCAGGACTCGATCCCAGGACCCTGGGATCATGACCTGAGCTGAAGGCAGACGCTTAGCTGACTGAGCCACCCAGGTGTCCCAGCAAGATTGCTCTTAATCAGTGATGACCTTACGATACATCTTCATATAATAAGTATATATTATGTTTCTAATTTTTTAAAAAGAAAATAGGGTGGAAGAAAAGATCTCACTCACAACTGTATTTACAACAACCCCCCCAAAAAATCCAGGAATAAATATAAGTAATGTACAAAAAAAATCATAAAATGCTACTAAGAGATATAATAAAAAATCTAAATAAATGGAAGACATATCTTTTTCTTTGATGGTAAGACTTAGTTTGAAAAGATTATTTCTCCTTAAGTTAATCTGTATATTACATGAAATTCCAATAGATTTCCCTTTTAAATGGTTTAAAATTTAATCTAAAACAGGGGTCAGCCAACTTTTTCTGTAAAGTATCTGTAATATTTTAGACTCTGTGGGCCATACAATCTCTGATGTAATTACTCAATTCTGTCTTGTAGTGTGAAAGCAGCCACGGATAATAAATAATAAGCAAGCACATGTTCCAATAAAACTTTACTGGACACTGAGATTTGAATTTCATGTCAAGAAATTTTACTTTCATTTTTTCCCAGCCACTAGAAAATTTAAAAACCATTCTTACTTCTTAGTTTATAAAAAAACAAGCAGCAGGACAGATTCAGTCTGTGGGCTATCATTTACAAACTCCTAATCTAGAAAAATAAACATCTAGTAAATAGCCAGGGAAATTTAGGAAGAAAAAAGAGTAATGAAGGAGGCCTTCTTCTATCAGTTATTAAAACAAATTATAAAACTCAACAAATCAAATATTGAGATCTAGCACTGGAATAGGACAGCAAGGTCAGTGAAACTGAACAAGGGTCTCAAAAACAGAACCAAATACATGTGGGTATTTAATAATATATGATACAGGTGGCGTTCCAAATCAGTGTGGGAAAATGGATGACTTATTCAATAAAATGATATAAGGACAAGTGACTAGTCAAAGTAAAAAAAAAAAAAAGTAAACCTCTACCTCATTCATTACACCAAGAAAATTCAGACACATACATAGAAAAAATAAAACGATTAAACCACTAAAATTATGGATGAATATTTGTATGATCGCAGATTTTAAGTGTGACACAAAATACAGAAACTCAGAACACCTATTAATTTGGTAAATAAAAATGTAAATCTCCAGGACGATGCTGAAGGGAAATCTCAGGATAACTGTATACTAGGGAACAGCCAATCCAGATTGGAGTAGTAGGGTACAGGGATCCTGTTTGGAAGTCTTCAAGAAACAGATGAAATTGATAGTTACCCAATATATAAAAATATATTTAATGGCTCTATTGAGAGGTTATTTATAATTTTGGCATAAAATATGGGAATTAATTCATATACATTAACAAAAGAAAAATTATTTACTATAGGGAAAACAAAATGTTATACAAAGTAAATTTAGTTAGAGTACATGAAAAATCAGAGCAGCAGGGGCGCCTGGCTGGTTCAATCAGTAGAGTATGTGACTTCTGATCTCAGGGTCTTAAGTTTGAGCCCCACATTTGGTGGAAAGATTATTTAAAAATTATAGCTGTGAATAATATACACAGTAAGGGAAGCATTACATATTGAACTAACCAAAAATTATGATATATCTAGAAGATGAGGATAAAATGTGTATATGCATAAGAAAGCTAAATTCTTATCTTTCACTTAAAACTAAAAGTCTGAGATGGCAGTATAAATATATTCTTTAGGGGCACCTGGGTGGCTCAGTCAGTTAAGCATCTGCCTTTAGCTCAGATCATGATCTCAGGGTCTTGGGATGGAGCCCCATGTTGGGCTCCCTGCTCAGTGGGTAGACTGCTTCTCCCTCTCCCTCTGCCCCTCCCCGCCTCACTCTCTCCCTCTCTCTCAAATAAATAAATCTTAAAAATATATATATTCTTCAGAAATATGAAAAAAAAATCAGAGGAAACCCCTATGAAATTTTAAAGTGGTTGCTTCTGGGAAGCAGGATTTAGAAGCGGGAGTGGAGATGTGAGGCAGGAGACAACAATTTTTCATTACAAGCTTCGAAGAAAATTTTTATTTTAAACTATATAAATGTATAATTCTTGATAAAAACAAAATTACACAAAAAGTATTGCTTCTTTGGCATAAAATACTAGTAAGAGACAGAAAGACAATAAATGGGGAAAATACTTGTTTCATATACTAGAATCTAAAATTATAAAGAACAGCTATAAATCAAAAAGAAAAAGAAAGAATGGGCAAAAGGAGGTGACTAGCCAATTTATAGAATTATAGATGGCTAATGAACAGGTAAAGGGATTTTCCACAGTGATAATCAAAGAAATGTAAATTAAAATATATCGTATTAATTTATTCATACCAGGGCAGGACGTTAGAAGGGGTAGTGTACATTAGTGTGTTAGAAGGGTAAACAGGCAACATATCAGACCCTGTGGGTGGGTGGTTGTGCAAGTTGGTATAATAAGAGAATTTCACTGGTGGCCAAGCTGGTGATGTCTATCAAATTTTAGAATCGGGTCATCTTGTCATCCCAGCTATTCTGCTTCTAGGCATTTGCTCTACTGAAATACACAAGTGGAACAGGAATGTTCAATATAGTAAGGTTATGCAACTTTTACTTTCATCAGTAACATTTACTAGATAAATTAAGGCACAACAGAAGTATATATGAACTGATCTTAAATATAAGTAGTATACATTAAGTATATATGTACTGATCTTATATAAATATATTAAGTGAGAAAAGCATGTTGCATAACAGTGCATATAATAAAATCCCACTTTTATTTAAGAAATACATGAATATAATTATGGTTGGGCTTATGGATGCCCATATGAAAATTTTCAGAAAAATATACACCAGATCACTATCAATAATTAAATGTCAGTTGTAGTGTCACTAGGGAGGGATTTCACTTTCAACTTTTGTTGTGCTCATTTTTAACAGAAAAGAAAATACTCTGAATTAAAACTATCAAACATACATCTTTAAGGTATCCAGCACTGTGTCAGTTTGGATTAATTAACCATAATTTTAACAGCAACCTCTCCATATCACTTTTTATAATCATAGACATAACTCTACTGAAATTATTAGCTATGATTAAAAAATTACACTTAGATTTCATATTAGGCAGTTTATTAGTTCTACTTAGTCTTCACTTCACCAACTGCTGCCAAAACATTCAACAGTCTTTATTATAAGAGTAATATATCTCCAACATTCCAGTAGTACAAAGGGGTGAAAGGGGATAGCCTCTCTATTCTCACTCCTCAAAGGTATTGCCTAAGAAACTACTGTGTATTCTTTTTTTTTTTTAAGATTTATTTATTTATTTGTTTATTTATTTATTTATTTTAGAGAAAGAGAGAGCATGAGCAGGAGGGGCACAGGGAGAGGAAGAGAGAATCCCAAGCCGACTCCACAGGGAGCACAGAGACCGACGTGGGGCTCGATCTTACGACCCTGAGATCATGACCTGAGCAGAAACCAAGAGTCGGAGGCTTCACTGACTCGGCCACCCAGGCACCCCCTACTGTGTATTCTTTAAAAATTTATCTGTTAAGCAGGAGAGGAAGAATGAAGGGGAGTAAGTCAGAGGGGGAGACGAACCATGAGAGATGATGGACTCTGAAAAACAAACTGAGGGTTCTAGAGGGGAGGGGGGTGGGGGGATGGGTTAGCCTGGTGATGGGTATTATAGAGGGCACGTTCTGCATGGAACACTGGGTGTTATGAACAAACAATGAATCATGGAACACTACATCAAAAACAAATGATGTAATATATGGTGATTAACATAACAATAAAAAATTAAAAAAATTATCTGTTAAGTATGTATAGTGATCATACCCTTTTTATTACACAAATGGAGTCATACTATAATACCAATCTGCAACTTGCTGACATACGTCTTCACATATCAGCCTAAATTACTACATAGAGGTGACTGCAAAACATTCCTTACTGGTATTACATATTTAAAAGACACAGTGATCAAAAACAAACAAGCAAGCATAACAGCTAACTCCATCCCTGCATTGGCTTTAACAACGCAACCTATTGATTCCACCCTATCATCATCTATCTACAACATGCATATTTAGTGCAAGAGGTTTTATGTATATTGTGTTAATTACCAGAAGAATCCTAAGAGGTAGGCATTATTATCCCAATTTCACAGATGAGGAAGCTGAGGTTCTGGAAAGATTAAGAACTAGGACTAGAGAAAGTTCATTTGACAATTTTCTAATCATAACATGAAAGCTCAAGTCTAAACAAGTTTGAGCCATTTGTTCACATACAGTAAGCATATACCACTTTGAAAGAAAAGCACTCATGTATGCTGAGAAATAATAGCAAAGGAAAATGTTCAAGACATTCATATAAATGCTATGCTAAGCTATTTTGACCTTGTGCCAAAAATAATAAAATCAATCTGTGTCAGACAAAGAGTTAAGTTCATTCAATATTATCAAGTCCTTGGAGACTGGTTCTCAAACTCAAGTTTCCTTTCTGGCAGAAGATGAACTTTTATAAAAATCCTAAAACATAATGTTCACAAATAAGCCTCAGGATTATTGGCATTTAGAGTTTCCATTTTATGTCTTCCTGATTAAAGATCTACTTAGAGGCCACAAACACCATCCTTCTCAACTTCTATTGCTAGATTAAAATTTGAAAAGTCCATTTGCTCTTTATGAATTTTAGACCCACTTTTCCTGAAAGAGTGACAATATTATATAAAACCGACTACAAAGTTGTGATTTTCCTAATCCAAACGGATTTTGCTTATTTTCAGAAAGCATATATTTAGACAGTAAGTTCTACTTTGTAAATTGGCCATTTACATTCCACCACAGAGTTCACACAAAGAACTAAGATCTCCACTGTAATGTTCCTTCATTCATGAATTTATTCAATAAATTGTGAGTTCCTAAAATAATCAGTTTGTACTAGGTACCAGACAGAAATATGATTGACAAAAACCCTACTTTCAGGGAGGCTGCAGCCTATAGAAGAAACAATTTAATGCTCTACCCACTTGTATGGGAATGGAGAGCCCAACTCCACTCCCACTCAAGCTCAAAGCTCTGCACTAGAGTACAGCAAACTCTGTAGCTTACTATTAAAACAAAACAAAACAAAAAATCTAGCTATTTCAGAAAAATCACATTAAGGGGTAATGTGTTATACTAATTATTTCCTCTGAGTAGATGAGCTACAATTTTTTCTTCAAGGGAAACTGGAGATCTCTTACTAAGGAATCCATTTTGCGAGTCCCTAATTTAAAATGTAACCAAATGGGGGGCCTGGGTGGCTCAGTCAGTTAAGCATCCGACTCTAGATTTTGGCTTAGGTCATGATCTCAGGGTAGTGAGATAGAGCCCCACGTTGGGCTCCGTGCTCAGCGTGGAGTGTGCTTGTTCATCTCCCCCCGCTCCTCCCCCGACTCTCTCTCTCAAATGAAAAAATAAAATCTTTAAAAAATAAAATGTAACCAAATAATTGAAACTTCCCACTTGTATAAAGAAATGTAGTACTAATCAAGATAACAAACATCTTGGTATAAGGGATTTGTAATGGTTTTTAAATACGAAACAAATATGAAATTAAATAACCATTTTTCCTGTAATTTTACTCGTTTATTCAGGAAATACTTATTTAATATCTATTATGTGCCAGGCTTCATGCCAGGTAGTAAAGATATAATCACGAACATGTTAAAAATCTCTGTCCTCAAGGAGATATTTGGTGAGAAAGCAAGCCTGAAGTACAGTCAATAATAGAACAGTAGCACACATAAAGGATATCTAACCTAGTCTTTTGAGAAAGGGGGTAAGGGAGTCCCAAAGAAACCAGAGAGTATCTGAGGTAGGAGTAGTTTACACAAAGGCCTGGAGGCAAGAGAGCATGACAGAGTTAATGACTAATAAACACAATCAATAGACCAGATAATAGAATATAGATGCTTGAGCCTTGAAACCTCCTTTAAACACTATGTGGTATTTCCTGAAAGAACTGATGTGGTAGTCCCTTCTCCTAAGAAAGGTGGTTTGGATCTTAGAATTTGGATTATTTTCTCCAGGACAAACATGGGAACACACCAGGACTCTGTGTCCTGAAAGACTTGAATTCCAAAGCAATTCAAACTGACTTTCAACCTTTTAAAACCCAGCAAAATACCAAAAATACATCATTTCTCTCAGAGTATAACTAGGAAAAGTAAAATGGATAAAAAGAAGATAATGTAGTAAGAATAAACATTGGCCAGAAGTATGAATAGCAAAAAGACTATATTCTATAACATGAGTCATTTTTCTATATGTTCCATACTTATAGGGGTTGGAGGAATAAGATTTTTATATCAAGATAAAAAGCTAGCTATATCCTATGACTTTGGCTTACACTAGGAAGAAGGTCATATTCTGCCCATTTTATTATTTTTAAAGATTTTATTTATTTGAAAGAGAGCATGCATGAGTGTGTGTGTGTGTGCACGCACACATGCATACACGAGTTGAGGGGGGTGAGGAGGGGCAGAGGGAGAGGGAGAAGCAGACTCCCCACTGAGCAGGAAGCCAGATGCAGGGCTTGATCCCAGGACCCTGAGATCATGACCTGAGCCAAACCTAGACGCTTAATTGATTGAGCCACCCAGGTGCCCCTCTCTGCCCGTTTTAAATGGGAGTAGCGTTCACTTAACCACTGCACAACTAAATAAAAACCAAAGGACATTTAGTAAACATAAATATCTCCTCAATTTTGAGATTTCCCATATGGATACAAGATGAATTCTCTGACATGATATCGGTAAAAACTTAATCAGGATTTGCATAAAGTGGCTATATAGAGCTATTTATGCCATGATTTTAAAATGGAACTCTGGTATGTGGCTGACCAGGAAGGCAGAACAATAGGTCATTTGCTTTTTAATTCTCATAAGCAATGACAGGAGAATAGCAATACACTATCAATGTTCATCATTAAGTTAGAACTGTCTGTCAACAACAACACAAAAAATATTTGGAGATCTTCAATATTTAGGGGGAAAATACATTAGTGGGTGCAATGGTGTGTGCTTTCTACAAAATGACAAAAGTCCTAAAATAAAACCTGAACTCTCATTTCCTGTCTTTTTTTCTTTTAAGAGAAATTTTATCCAGAGATGTCGGTATGGTAAACAAAAAACAAAGCCCTCACTATAAAAAGTAAAAAATGAAAGTTGAGAAAATAAATGTATATTCAAGTCTATGAATAAAACTGCTTCAAAGTGGTTTGCTTAAGTTATATTAGAATAGTGAGGTCTGGTAAGTCTTTATCCACTTCTTTTGTCTGCAAAGAATAGCTATATGTATTTCTATAATGCCAATATAAACGTACCTCTTGGTGGTAGAAAAAAGGTCCTGTTGCTGAATGAATTTTAAATTATGCCAAAGTAGCTCTGTGTAATTTTAGGTAGTGTTCACATTCTTGACCCAATTCCATTATCATAACTCAAGCCCTAGGCACCCTCCAGATAGTTAAGATACCATGTCCGTGTATATCTGGTCCCGGTTGATAGCAGGGCAAAGAGGAAGCTACCACAAAGAGGAAGTATACTGCACTGCAGCTCCTTTGGATTACAAAAGAAGGCAGTTGCTAATTAAACTTTAAATGTGTTCGTTGATAATAAGCAAAAAAAAAAAAAAAATT